>NC_092274.1:1330000-1630000 GCF_036320965.1 Panulirus ornatus
TCCTTGCGCTACCTCGCAAACGCGGGAGACAGCGACAAAGTATAAAAAAAAAAAAAAAAAAAAAAAAAAAAAAAAAATATATATATATATATATCTGATCTCACACCTTTATTGATATAGCGTACATTTAGAGTATATATTTATCATAATTCACAAAAGTCTTTTCCACATTGCTGTAGCGCAGTTGTATACTCATTTTACATCAAAGATACTCCGGCTAGCAATAGATGAATGAGCTGTTCATTGAATTAGAATGAATTACAAACGCTCTGTAAACAAAATCTTCTATTAGAAATTTGTTCCCTCATGTTTTCTAAATATGTAGATTGAAGGAAAAAAATTGAATACATATTTGAGCTTAATATGTGTGTGTGTATGTCAGGTTAATATGGTTGATGAATATTCATCTGGGGAACACATCTTGGACGTATGCAGCATACCACACATTCCTGGCCGAGGTTTAACCCATATAAATGGAGAGTATTGATTAGTGGAGCACTCGCTCTATCGACTGGTGTGTGTGTGTGTGTGTGTGTGTGTGTGTGTGTGTGTGTTCTACCGCGTGCTGGCCTTTTCTGAGGGATTTTACCAGGTCCCTCGGGGGTTGGATATCATCCTTGTGTGAACTGATAGTCTCTCTCTCTCTCTCTCTCTCTCTCTCTCTCTCTCTCTCTCTCTCTGGCCATCATATACGGTCATCCTCTGTTAGTATAGTTTGACAGCGTATTACAGTGTGTTACTAACACCATCACAACCTCCTTGATCCATGGACAAGAAAATAAAAAAAGAAAAGAAAAAAAAATGGGAGGTGGGCAACAGCTGGAAGGTGGTGGGAAAACGGAAGGGAAGGTGAATCAAAACAAAGAACAAACATGTTTAGAAAATGGGGACAGGACCTGTTCAAACCTGGTCCAGCCATTCCTAGGAGGCGACGTAGAACTTATTTCTCAGTATTTTAAAAGGAAATATAACAATACGTGTTTGTAATGATCGATTTATAGAGAACGGGGAGGTAGTTCTGCACTCTTGAGTTCCCCTCGTAAATGTTATTATCAAACCACTGAAGGACTTTCTCCTGTAGTCCTGCTGAAAGATCCGGTGTGTCTACCATCCTCTTGTGTGGTTTTGGATGCCATTTCAAGCAGACCAGATGCACGTACAGTCCATTCAGCCCGACCGGTTTGCCTGGAGCGGAGCTCACTTTTCTCGTGGAAATCTTTCAAGGGGTTCGTTACTCATAGCATCCTCCCATGAACCTGTACTGGTTCTTGCTCAGATGGTTCCTCGCTGGCAAGCAGTCAGGCATCCTTATGCTTTCTGATTTTATTTTCCCGGTGCTTTTGCGAAGCAGACTCGCCGGAGAGACGGGTCTATAGTTTAGCCAGACTTCCCGGTTTCCACTTGGGAAGAAAACGTGACATGTTCTGTTTTTATGTAAAGAAAACGTGACATGATCTGTCTTTCACTCCCTCAGCACTTTACCTTCCTCCCAGCGACACAATGGAATAGGACTTCATCTATCTTTTTTTTCTTTTTATCCGTCGTATCTGTACACACCTCCAGCACAGGTGGAGAAACATTGTTGCTGACCATGAGCCATACGTGGCACATGGCTCTGACGGAGTCTGTGTATTTTCCTGATATTTCAGTGGTATGTAGGGCCTCCCGCCCAGCCCAGCCCATCCCACACTGGGGATAGAGTTGCAGGTCACCACCACTTTGAAAAAAAAGCACCACCCTCCTCCCTAGCTTAGCCCCCTGACCACCTTGATCCTGATTAAGTTAGAAATATGTTCTGTGTACTGTCCCTCTGCTGTCGTCAGCCATGTAATACAAGCGGAGGGTCAAAGACAGTTCCTTTTTTTTTTCTTTCTCTCTTTTATTTGAGAGTTCATGAAGCCATTGATATACTCGCCTCTCCTAGTTGCTATATATATATATATATATATATATATATATATATATATATATATATATATATATATATATATATATATATATATATTCCTAAGAGTCCACGGGGAAATGAAACACGATAAGTTCCCAAGTGCACTTTCGTGTAATAATCACATCATCAGGGGAGACACAAGAGAGAAATATAACAGTAAGTTGATATACAACAAAGAGACGTAGCTAGGACGCCATTTGGTAAACATGCGATTGTCCAAAACAGGCAACGAGCGTTCATAAACTTATCATTTTACAAATTTTATCAACAATAAAGTTATCTAATTTGTATAGACCATCACTAATATAAAGATCTTCCCCGTGGACTCATAGGAATATCTTGAATCACTCGCAAAATTGTGATCTTTTCATATATATATATATATATATATATATATATATATATATATATATATATATATATATATATGTATATATGTATATATATTACAAGGAGAGACAAGTGTGATTATCCTAAGTTCTGGTTATATAGATCTACGCTTTATGTGACTGAATCTCTTGTTCCTCACACCATAAACACAGATGCTGGCCAGGCGTTGTGGAAAACTGCGAAACCAGGTCGTTCTCTCGTTACTCTCTCTCCCCATCATCTGCTCTCCCCAATCCCAGGACCTGTACCCCCCAGCACCATTGCTTCTCATCTCCCAGCACCTGCTATCACCATCACATAACGGCTGCTCTCCCCAGCCCTCAACACCTGCTCTCCCAAGCCTTCAACACCTGCTCTCCCCAGCCCTCAACACCTGCTCTCCCAAGCCTTCAACACCTGCTCTCCCCAGCCCTCAACACCTGCTCTCCCAAGCCTTCAACACCTGCTCTCCCCAGCCCTCAACACCTGCTCTCCCAAGCCTTCAACACCTGCTCTCCCCAGCCCTCAACACCTGCTCTCCCCAGCCCTCAACACCTGCTCTCCCAAGCCTTCAACACCTGCTCTCCCCAGCCCTCAACACCTGCTCTCCCCAGCCCTCAACACCTGCTCTCCCAAGCCTTCAACACCTGCTCTCCCCAGCCCTCAACACCTGCTCTCCCAAGCCTTCAACACCTGCTCTCCCAAGCCTTCAACACCTGCTCTCCCCAGCCCTTCAACACCTGCTCTCCCCAGCCCCCACACCTGCTCTCCAAGCCTTCAACACCTGCTCTCCCAAGCCTCCAACACCTGCTCTCCCCAGCCCTCAACACCTGCTCTCCCCAGCCCTCAACACCTGCTCTCCCCAGCCCTCAACACCTGCTCTCCCCAGCCCTCAACATCAGCTCTCCCCAGCCCTCAACATCTGCTCTCCCCAATCCCAGGACCTGACCCCCTTGTTAGAGGACCTAATCACCTTGTTAGAGGACTGACCCCTTGTTAGAGGACCTAATCACCTTGTTAGAGGACTGACCCCTTGTTAGAGGACCTAATCACCTTGTTAGAGGACTGACCCCTTGTTAGAGGACCTAATCACCTTGTTAGAGGACTGACCCCTTGTTAGAGGACCTAATCACCTTGTTAGAGGACTGACCCCTTGTTAGAGGACCTAATCACCTTGTTAGAGGACCTGACCCCCTTGTTAGAGGACCTAATCACCTTGTTAGAGGACCTGACCCCCTTGTTAGAGGACCTAATCACCTTGTTAGAGGACCTGACCCCCTTGTTAGAGGACCTAATCACCTTGTTAGAGGACCTGACCCCCTTGTTAGAGGACCTGATCACCTTGTTAGAGGACCTAATCACCTTGTTAGAGGACCTGACCCTCTTGTTAGAGGACCTGACCCCCTTGTTAGAGGACCTGACCCCCTTGTTAGAGGACCTAATCACCTTGTTAGAGGACTGACCCCTTGTTAGAGGACCTGACCCCCTTGTTAGAGGACCTGACCCTCTTGTTAGAGGACCTAATCACCTTGTTAGAGGACCTGACCCTCTTGTTAGAGGACCTGACCCTCTTGTTAGAGGACCTGACCCTCTTGTTAGAGGACCTGACCCCCTTGTTAGAGGACTGACCCCTTGTTAGAGGACCTGACCCCCTTGTTAGAGGACCTGACCCTCTTGTTAGAGGACCTGACCCCCTTGTTAGAGGACCTAATCACCTTGTTAGAGGACCTGACCCCCTTGTTAGAGGACCTGACCCCCTTGTTAGAGGACCTGACCCCCTTGTTAGAGGACCTGACCCTCTTGTTAGAGGACCTAATCACCTTGTTAGAGGACCTGACCCCCTTGTTAGAGGACCTAATCACCTTGTTAGAGGACCTAATCACCTTGTTAGAGGACTGACCCCTTGTTAGAGGACCTGACCCCCTTGTTAGAGGACCTGACCCCCTTGTTAGAGGACCTAATCACCTTGTTAGAGGACTGACCCCTTGTTAGAGGACCTGACCCCCTTGTTAGAGGACCTGACCCCCTTGTTAGAGGACCTAATCACCTTGTTAGAGGACTGACCCCTTGTTAGAGGACCTAATCACCTTGTTAGAGGACCTAATCACCTTGTTAGAGGACCTGATCACCTTGTTAGAGGACTGACCCCTTGTTAGAGGACCTGACCCTCTTGTTAGAGGACCTGACCCTCTTGTTAGAGGACCTGACCCCCTTGTTAGAGGACCTGACCCCCTTGTTAGAGGACCTGACCCCCTTGTTAGAGGACCTAATCACCTTGTTAGAGGACCTGACCCTCTTGTTAGAGGACCTGACCCCCTTGTTAGAGGACTGACCCCTTGTTAGAGGACCTAATCACCTTGTTAGAGGACCTGACCCCCTTGTTAGAGGACCTGACCCTCTTGTTAGAGGACCTGATCACCTTGTTAGAGGACCTGACCCCCTTGTTAGAGGACTGACCCCTTGTTAGAGGACCTGACCCTCTTGTTAGAGGACCTAATCACCTTGTTAGAAGACCTGACCCCCTTGTTAGAGAACCTGGTCACCTTGTTAGAGGACTGACCCCTTGTTAGAGGACCTGACCCCCTTGTTAGAGAACCTGGTCACCTTGTTAGAGGACTGACCCCTTGTTAGAGGACCTGATCACCTTGTTAGAGGACCTGACCCTCTTGTTAGAGGACCTAATCACCTTGTCAGAGAACCTAATCACCTTGTTAGAGGACCTAATCACGCTGACGAACGACCAGACAGCCTCCACCACTAACCCTCACCTGGCCATGACCACCTGCAGGTCAGGCCGGGGTCAACCAGCTGGGCGGGGTGTTCGTCAACGGGCGGCCCTTACCGGACTACGTGCGTCGCCGGATCGTGGAGATGGCCCTGATGGGGGTGAGGCCGTGCGACATCTCGCGGCAACTCCTGGTCTCCCACGGCTGCGTCTCCAAGATCCTCACCAGGTTCTACGAGACGGGTTCCATCAAGCCGGGTTCCATAGGAGGCAGCAAACCCAAGGTTCGATACCCCCCTGAGAAGAATTTTAAAGGGTTCATGTGGGAGGGGATTAAGGGTTTAAGGGATACGCTAGAAAAGGGGGGATGGGTCTGTTCCTTCAAAGGATATGGCCATAGTGTGTACGTTTGTGTTGACTGACGTCACATAGATGGGTAGCTCGATAGATAAATGAAAGCAAGTAGTTATGAATAACGTTAGATAGATGGGTAGCTCGATAGATAAATGAAGGCAAGCAGTTATGAATATGTATTGTGTGTATATGTGTGTGTGTGTATATATGAGTGGATGGGCCATTCTTCGTCTGTTTCCTGGCGCTACCTCGCTGACGCGGGAAAAGGCGATCAAGTAGGATCAATGTAGGTAAAGTAGATAGATAGATAGATAGATAAGGAGATGGATAGTTTTCCCGCTTCATAAACACCCAAATAGTTTATTTTTTTCTCTTTTTTTCCGAAGAAAACCATTATGGATTGAGGACCGGAGGGGTGAGGGGGGTTGGGGAGTCGAACCCTCTTGGCCTGAGAGTTTTTTAATCAGGCGTTGAGGGTGGGCGGGCCCCCCACCTCTCGTTTTCTATTAGCGGATGGCCGTGTCGCCGCGAGAGGCCGTAATTACAAGGGCGACTTAAAAGCGCGCCTTGCCCTCATGATCTGTGGCACACAAAAATCCGTTTAAAGTTGGTGCGCCCCCCCGCGGGGGGAACAGATACTCCACTTCTTTAAACAACTCCCCACACACACCCCCACACACACCCCACACACACACCCCACACACACCCCCACACCCCACACACACCCCACACACACCCCCACACCCCACACACACCCATCCAGAACAGGAGAGGTCGAGGTAATCTGTGATTATCGAGTAAGGGGATGAGCCCCCCTTTCGTTTTCTTTCCTCACCAAAGCTACGTTTTCTTTCGTAATTAAGACAATACAATGCTCTTGTGTGTGTGTGTGTGTGTGTGTGTGTGTGAATTCATGAATGTATTAATGTACTGTATACTGTATGAGATGCATGGTGTGTGTGTGTGTGTAAATTCGTGAATGTATTAATGTACTGTATACTGTATCAGATGTATGGGGTCGTGGTTGTATAATGTATAGGGGTCGTTAATGTTGTAACGCGAATTCTTTGGTGTACTTAATGGGGTCATGTGAAATGTGGTCGTGTAAGATGTATGGGTGTCTGACGACCCTATTAACAACCCTTAACTACATCGTACCTGACCTATACTTAACTACCCCTTAACTGCCCCAGATCCCCTAATTGCTCCATAACCACCTCTAATTACCCGCATAACTATTATTCCCTCGTAACTAACCTCTGAACCCTTTCATCTCCAGTCATCCCTTAACTACTCTCGATTACCCTCTTCCCCCCTTGACTACCTCCCATCACCCCCTTTCCCCTGACTACTTCCGATAACCCCCTTACCCCCTAACTGCCTCTCACATGAGCCGTAACCACTACTACTACCACTACTACTACTACTACTACCCCGCCGTTGTGCCCCGTACAGCAAGTAGCGACGCCCACCGTGGTTAAGAAGATCCTGCGGCTCAAGCAGGACAACCCGGGCATGTTCGCGTGGGAGGTGAGGGAGCAGCTGGCCTCCCAGCGTGTGTGTGACGCAGCCTCCCTCCCGTCCGTCTCATCCATCAACCGCATCCTCCGCAACTCTGGCCTCTGGACGCCGCACGAGGCCGCAGCCGCAGCCGCCGCAACTGCAGCACAGCCGGGACACCACCACCACCATCATCATCATACGTCCGCCCACGTCGCGGTAACGGCTGCGGCGGCGGTCGCCGCTGCCGCAGCCGCAGGAGGCAAGTTGTCGTACTTCATCTCTCTCTCTCTCTCTCTCTCTCTCTCTCTCTCTCTCTCTCTCTCTCTCTCTCTCTCTCTCTCTCAAACCTTGACCCGTTCTTTGTACTTATAAAACATTTATTTAAAAAAGTTAATTCAGTTCGGTCTTAATTTCTGTTTTTTTTATTGACAAACATTGTAATTGCGAACTACGACCACATGAATATAATTCTCAACCCAAATTACCATTTTCCTTTTACGTCTGCTAATACCATTATTGGCGTAAGTTGTGGATTGTTAGAATATTCCGTCTACACCGACCAATCATGTTTACTTTACACCCGGAGAATGGAGTGGTTTATGATTTTCTTAAATAGACGCAGACGCACAGACGCACCACCACGGCAAGGGTCGTGTGTGTGTGTGTGTGTGTGTGTGTGGGGCTTGTTATGGATGCTGGGTCGCGGTGCATAACTCATGACGGCTGGAGGAGGAGAGGGAGGTGCATGTGAGGGAATGAGGCCCCGGCGTCTTGGTCCGAACTCCCGGCGCTACCTCGATGTCGCGGTGAACAATTGATGATGAGTTTTGAGAAGAGAGAGAGAGAGAAAAAAAAATGTTGGAGGTTGTACAGCGTTTTAGATTCATTAGGAGGTGGGTATGGCGCAGGGTGGAACCAGGGGGGTGGGGGAGCTGAAGTGAAGCGTTAGCTTAGTGGTGTGGGGCTAATATGATGTTCTGGGAGCACTGAGGAATGAAGGGGGTGGGGGAGCTGAAGTGAGGCGTTAGCTTGGAGGTGTGGCGCTAATATGATGTTCTGGGAGCGCTGAGGAATGAGGGGGGTGGGGGAGCTGAAGTGAGGCTTCAGCTTGGAGGTGTGGGGCTAATATGATGTTCTGGAAGCACTGAGGAATGAGGAGAGGTTAATTAAAGAGGCTAATTATGCCCGAACTGGAGGGAACAAGAGAGATGGGGAACCAAGAAGGAGGTAGACAGATAATTTGAGTGTTCGGAGTCTACCTGAACATGCAGGCGTTTAAGGGATAGGTTGAATTGGGGCGGTGTGGTATACATGGGGCGACGTACTGTCGATAGGCTGAACCAGTGCGTATGAAGCGGTCAGGGGAAACCACAGAAAGATAATGGATGTGAGCAAATGAGTCTATTATTCTTCTTTTCCTGGCGCTACCTCGCCACACTTGGGGGGAGGAAAGCGACCAGGGGTGAAAAGAGAAAAAGAAATCGAGAAATTACCTCAAATAGCCGTCAATTTCGCTGGCCCACACTCACTGACACACCGCATCTCTCCCTCGGAAGATCCATTTCAATCAGCATCACGTCACTGGAACTAAAAATCAATCAAGCGCGGGACCTTCCAAAAACAAAAGAAATGCAAATGGCGTCTCGCGGGAAAACAAAAGACGGTTCGTCGGTATCTGCATCTTAATTCGCGCGCGTTTCACTGGTTTTAAGTCATTTTTCACATCAAAATATACTCCAGAAGTGATCGTAATGAACTAGATGTTCAACTAACGAACGACTATCTCCTTATGTTATAAATACATCGCGAAACATAATTCTTTCCCGTCGTAATGAGAGCATGAAATGAATAATTCATGCGAGGGAGAAAGACTGAAGTGGGGAAAAGAACCATCTTCCAAGTCACAGCTCCCGGGTGTCACAAGGCAAGGTTATCCACGGCCTGAAAATCTCATTATCCTCATTGCTTTGCCGTGATTAATTAAGATTCTAAAGGTGGCCGTAAATTAAGAATGAATTAAGAGAGATTGAAGTTTTGGACACTTGAGAGAGAGGACGTGATAACTTGATATCAGGGACGTGGGAGCTTCCAGCGGGTGTCGCCAGGGAATTAAAACCATTAAGGGGGTTCACACACACACACGCACCACACACTCTGGCCTCATTTCTGAGACCATTCTTGGAATATTTGTATCATTCGTCGGCCTCAAGCTTGAAGCTGTGGCTGTGGTACTGACTTTAGAGGGTATTGACTCTCTATATATATCTAATTAAAGCTGATAATTATATTTTTTCCGATAAAGACATTATTGAATGTTGGAACCTAACCTAGATCAGCATTGAATGTGATGAATATTTCCGTAATTTTGATTTTATAAATTATTTATCAAGATATTAGTCAAATTTATCCTTAGAATAACTATTTTTAGTTATTATTTAACTAATTTATGTGTAATTGTGGTTGTAGCCGTCATTAGCGAGTGTGGTTAGTTATAATTTAACCTTGGTATTATTTACTACATTATTGAAGTTATAAGTCAAAGTTGTAGTTAGTTATCACTCGTTAATAGTTATAATTCGTGATTTGACTTCACGAAAATATTAGTATTTCTGTATTGATTTGTACGTAAAAAGATGATTATATTGCGCCGCCTTACGTTGCAGAGTCATTGGGAAGATCCCCCAGCCTGTAATTGTAATCCCGCCTTATCATACGATTTATTTAACAATTATTATAATTCCTGTTATTATTATTATTATTATTATTATTATTATTATTATTATTATTATTATTGTTATTATTATTTAATTCTTCATATATTTTTTTATTTTCTCTCAGTAATAAGGTGTCTCACCTTACTTCCTCGCCTTATTATACGATTTATTTAACAATTATTATAATTCCTGATATTATTATTATTATTTAATTCTTCATATATTTTTCATTTTCTCACCCCATTCATGTGGTGTCTCACCTTAACCCTGCGATCCCTTATTTCCCCTCCTTATTTTGTGGTTACGTCATCATGGTCATCCCTCGTCACATTACCTTATTAATGTGATGCTTCATCCTGTCACTGTGGCCGCTGTCCATGTTGTCTGTACTACCTGGTTACTGGAGTCGTCTCATGTGTTATCATAATTCATCCTGTCACTGTGGCCGCTGTCCATGTCTGTACTACCTGGTTACTGGAGTCGTCTCATGTGTTATCATAATTCATCGTCTCTCTGGTGTCATTCTTCGCTCTCCAGTTCCTCAGCCCAGTGCGCTCATTTCGCACCTTAGATCGTCATTGCTCACTCTAAATCGTATCTTAAATCGTAATTTCTCTCTTTAAATCGTAATTTCTTACCTTGAATCGTCATTTTTCACTTTGTGTCGTAATTCCTCACACTGCTGTTTTAATTTCTTAATTCACCATCAGGTGTCCGCTTGAGGCATCTCACCATCACCGTATGTTTGACGCATTTTCACTCACTATCGCCTCATATTCACTATCACTATACGTTGTACAGAACACACTGTATCAACATTAGGCGTTCTAAACCTCCCACAATAATGGTTTTGTGGTTGACTTCTTAGATGGCGAAGATATTTTTTTTCTTTCTTATTCTTTTTCTGCGTTAATTGGGGGGTTCCACCTCGAGGCGATGAATCAATTTAGAATCACAATGTCTTCACTTATATCTAAGTCCTCCGTTAAATATTATGTAATTGCCGTTTTCTTTGATTAATATTATTGAAAATGGAATTTCTTATTAGGGGAACTCATGTATTATTTCTTCTTCAGGTTCTCCTTATTACGGCGCAGCGCTCTACCCAGGGTCTGGGGGTCCGAACGATGCGCCCCCCTCCAATGTGGGCGTGGACGCGGGCGTCAGCTTGGCCCTCGCGTCTCTCATGCCGCCCACACTGCCGCTCCTGCCGCATGCTGCGGCTGCGGCCGCTGCTGCAGCTGCCCTCATCCCTTACCACCACCATCACCATCACCAGCAGCAACCGCAGGCGGTTCCTGGCCCCAGCGCCCACGTAGCTGCGCCGCCCCACGCCCCGCCCCCTGTCGTTGCGGCACGCCCCCGCCCCGCCCCCAGAACAACATCCTTCATGGTGGAGGAACTCTTGAAGGACAGCCGGCCAGCTTCACCCCCGCCGGAGGTCGGTGCCCACTTCCCAGTCATCGTGTCCAGCCTGTACGGGGTTCGAACCCCGCCGCCCGGGTCATCCCCAGAGGACCAGCCCCAGCAGGGACAGCAGCCCTCCTCCACCACCAACACGCCCACTCGCCACGCCCCCAGCCGTCTCCAACATCCCACAACGACGTCTTCTCCCCAGAGGCTGCGACACTCCCCAGACTCCCACACTGACCCTGGGGAGAGACTTCCTCGGAGCTTCGCCCGCACCCCACCTCTTCACCCAAGCCCTACGCCTCCCCACTGCCTCCCCACGACCGGCCACGCCTCCCCAACCCCCAGCAGGCAGTCACCACCCATTGGGCGTATCTCCCCACACTCATCCTCTCCCCAGCCACGCCCACACACGCCCATCGAGGAATTATCACGCCCATCCACCACCTCAAACATGAGGTTCGCCCTCTTACGTAACTCCTCTCCACCTGTCCTCACCATATCTTCCTCTTCCTCCTGCTCCTCTTCCTCCTCTTCCTCCTCCTCGTCTTCCTCCTCCTCTCCATATCCCCACACCTCCCCTGCCTCCTACCCCCCATCATGGGTCGGGTCAAGAGGTTGTCAGACACCAAAGTTAGAATTTTGAATCCTACATCACAGTAGACGGCTATAATGGGTCGCCCAGCTATATCATATAGTTCGAATTAATAGGATATATATATATATATATATATATATATATATATATATATATATATATATATATATATATATATATATATATATATATGGAAATGGTAAAGAGCTTGTAGATTTATGTGCTGAAAAAAGGACTGGTGATTGGAAATACCTGGTTTAAAAAGAGATATACATAAGTATACGCATGTAAGTTGGAGAGATGGCCAGAGAGCGTTATTGGATTACGTGTTAATTGATAGGCGCGCGAAAGAGAGACTTTTGGATGTTAATGTGCTGAGAGGTGCAACTGGAGGGATGTCTGATCATTATCTTGTGGAGGCGAGGTGAAGATTTGTAGAGGTTTTCAGAAAAGAAGAGAGAATGTTGGGGTGAATAGAGTGGTGAGAGTAAGTGAGCTTGGGAAAGAGACTTGTGTGAGGAAAGTACCAGGAGAGACTGAGTAAAGAATGGAAAAAGGTGAGAACAAAGGACATAAGGGGAATGGGGGAGGAATGGGATGTATTTAGGGAAGCATTGATGGCTTGCGCAAAGGATGCTTGTGGCATGAGAAGCGTGGGAGGTGGGCATATTAGAAAAGGTAGTGAGTGGTGGGATGAAGAAGTAAGATTGTTAGTGAAAGAAAAGAGAGGCATTTGGACGATTTTTGCAGGGAAATAGTGCAATTGAGTGGGAGATGTATAAAAGAAAGAGGCAGGAGGTCAAGAGAAAGGTGCAAGAGGTGAAAAAGAGGGCAGATGAGAGTTGGGGGGAGAGAGTATCATTAAATTTTAGGGAGAATAAAAAGATGTTTTGCAAGAAGGTAAATATAATGCGTAAGACAAGGGAATCAATGGGAACTTCAGTGAAGGTGGTTAATGGGGAGGTGATAACAAGTAGTGGTGATGTGAGAAGGAGATAGAGTGAGTATTTTGAAGGTTTGTTGAATGTGTTTGCTGATAAAGTGGCAGATATAGGGTGCTTTGGTCGAGGTGGTGTGCAAAGTGAGAGGGTTAGGGCGAATGATTTGGTAAACAGAAAAGAGGTAGTAAAAGTTTTGCGGAAGATGAAAGCCGGCAAGGCAGAGGGTTTTGATGGTATTGCAGTGGAATTTATTAAAAAAGGGGATGACTGTATTGTTGACTGGTTGGTAAGGTTATTTAATGTATGTATGACTCATGGTGAGGTGCCTTGGCATTGGCGGAATGCTTGCATAGTGCCATTGTACAAAGGTAAAGGGGATAAGAGTGAGTGCTCAAATTACAGAGGTATAAGTTTGTTGAGTATTCCTGGTAAATTATATGGGAGGGTATTGATTGAGAGGGTGAAGGCATGTACAGAGCATCAGATTGGGGAAGAGCAGTGTGGTTTCAAAAGTGGTAGAGGATGTGTGGATCAGGTGTTTGCTTTGAAGAATGAATGTAATAAATACTTAGAAAAGCAAATGGATTTGTATGTAGCATTTATGGATCTGGGGAAGTCATATGATAGAGATGCTCTGAGGTATTAAGAATATATGGTGTGGGAGGCAAGTTGTTAGAAGCAGTGAAAAGTTTTATCGAGGATGTAAGGCATGTGTACGTGTAGAAAGAGAGGAAAGTGATTGGTTCTCAGTGAATGTTGGTTTGCGGCAGGGGTGTGTGATGTCTCCATGGTTGTTTAATTTGTTTATGGATGAGGTTGTTAGGGAGGTGAATGCAAGGGTTTTTGAAAGAGGGGCAATTATGCAGTCTGTTGTGGATAAGAGAGCTTGGGAAGCGAGTCAGTTGTTGTTCGTTGATGATACAACGCTGGTGGCTGATTCGTGTGAGAAACTGCAGAAGCTGTTGACTGAGTTTGGTAAAGTGGGTGAAAGAAGAAAGCTGAGAGTAAATGTGAATAAGAGCAAGGTTATTAGGTACAGTAGGGTTGAGGGACAAGTCAATTGGGAGGTAAGTTTGAAGGGAGAAAAACTGGAGGAAGTGAAGTGTTTTAGATATCTGGGAGTGGATTTGGCAGCGGATGGAACCATGGAAGCGAAAGTGAATCATAGGTTGGGGAGGGGGCGAAAGTTCTGGGAGCCTTGAAGAATGTGTTGAAGTCGAGAACATTATCTTGGAAAGCAAAAATGGGTATGTTTAAAGGAATAGTGGTTCCAACAATGTTATATGGCTGCGAGGCGTGGGCTATAGATATATTTGTGCGGAGCAGGGTGGATGTGCTGGAAATAAGATGTTTAAGGAGAATATGTGGTGTGAGGTGGTTTGATCGAGTAAGTAATAATAGGGTAAGAGAGATGTGTGGTAATAAAAAGAGTGTGGTTTAGAGAGCAGAAGAGGGTGTTTTGAAACGGTTTGGTCACATGGAGAGAATGAGTGAGGAAAGATTGACCAAGAGGATATATATGTCAGAGGTGGAGGGAACGAGAAGTGGGAGACCAAATTAGAGGTGGAAAGATGGAGTGAAAAAGATTTCGAGTGATCGGGGCCTGAACATGCAGGAGGGTGAAAGGCGTGCAAGGAATAGAGTGAATTGGAACGATGTGGTATACCGGGGTCGACGTGCTGTCAATGGATTGAACCAGGGCATGTGAAGCGTCTGGGGTAAACCATGGAAAGTTGTGTGGGGCCTGGATGTGGAAAGGGAGCTGTGGTTTCGGTGCATTATTACATGACAGCTAGAGACTGAGTGTGAACGAATGGGGCCTTTGTTGTCTTTTCCTAGCGCTACTTCGCACACATGAGAGGGGAGGGGTTTGTTATTTCATGTGTGGCGAGGTGGCGATGGGAATGCATAAAGGCAGACTATGAATTATGTACATGTGTATATATGTATATGTCTGTGTGTGTATATATATGTATACGCTGAGATGTATAGGTATGTATATTTGCATGTGTGGACGTGTATGTATATACATTGTATGTGGGTGGGTTGGGCCATTCTTTCGTCTGTTTCCTTGCGCTACCTCGCTAACGCGGGAGACAGCGACAAAGCAAAATAAATGATATATATTTTCTTTTAAACTATTCGCCATTTCCCGCATTAGCGAGGTAGCATTAAGAACAGAGGACTGGACCTTTGTGGTATATCCTCACCTGACCCCCCTCTGTTCCTTCTTTTGGAAAATATAAAAAAAAAAAAACGAGAGGGGAGGATTTCCAGCCTCCCGCTCCCTCCCCTTTTAGTCGCCTTCTACGACACGCAGGGAATACGTGGGAAGTATTCTTAATCCCCTATCCCCAGGGATAAAATGATATATATATATATATATATATATATATATATATATATATATATATATATATATATATATATATATATATACATATATCTATATATATTTATTTATTTATTTATTATCTAATTGATTGTTTTAGAAACAGATCAGAATTGGAGAATAATTGAAAGCCATAGATAGGCTCGAGTGAGAGAGGGGTGGTGATAGAACATCTATTTCAGATCTATTTGCTATACTGTAGTACCGTAGCTTGTGTATAGAAGTTAGAAGCCCCCCCCCCCCCCCATTCCTACACCTTCCAAGGGATTGTACCCAGTCAGTAAGCGAACGGGAAAAAAATGGGATTAGAAAACGGGGAGATAGTAGTAAACATGTCGAGACTGTTTCAGCAGTATTGTTCAGTAGAAAGACCCCAAGACATAGAAAATGGATCAATGCCAAATATAGATGACGTCAGGAAGGGGGGACATTTTTATCGTTGAGGTTCCTCACAACTGCCCTCACTCAGCCTCACATATGTATCACTTGCCCAAAACTCGTTCATCCACCTCATCACACAACTCGTCACCTGAGTTCACAACACGTTCATAATTGCCCTCATAAACATAGTTATATTATCACAGTCATCTCGCATTCATCTTAGCAATGACACCACATCTTTACCATCACAATATATATATATATATATATATATATATATATATATATATATATATATATATATATAGGGTATATATATAAAAGCTACCATGTGTAGTCTCTATAGCTTCTTTGCCTTTTCAATTCTAGTCGTAATAAAGACACCGAGAACAATGTATATATGTTTTATTTTGATTTATGATTGTGGCAACCTTACGAGATATAGTAAGGTTGGAACATATTAAAGGTTTTAATAGTTTTATAAGTGATGTATATTATTTAGGATTTAGAACACAGAGTTTTGATTCAGTAATGGATAATGTTTGATGATGATTTTAACCGTTGCTACACGACCCTATCTATGGTCAGATATTACAGTCGGTTAATGGGGCGACTAAAGCAAATTATTCATATGTATTGTTTGATCAATTTAGGTCTTTTCCAGACAAATGTAGATCTTAACGAATATGGCTCTTTACCGAACAAATATAGCTATATATATATATATATATATATATATATATATATATATATATATATATATATATATATATATATATATATATATATATATATATATATATATATATATATATATATATATATATATATATATATATATATTATATATATATATATATATATATCTTTAACAAATATAATTATCGAACAAAGATAGCTCTCTGCCTAACAATTATACCTCTTATACTAACAAATATATATCTTATACTAACAATTATAGGTCGTATACTGACAAATATAGCACTTTACCTAACAATTATAGGTCATATACTGACAAATATAGCTATTTACCTAACAATTATAGGTCATATACTGACAAATATAGCACTTTACCTATAGTTCTTTACGTCACACATATAGCTTTTTGCCCAACAAATATAGCTTTGGTTTTAACAAATGTTGCTCTTTGCCTAACCTCTGCTCCCAGGGGCAGGTTTTACTCCCCTGAGGTGACCATGTCTCCCCTGGGACGCCCGCTGCTCCCCTTGGGGCGATCGTTACTCCCCTGGGGGCGGTCGTTACTCCCTTGGTGGTGATCGTTACTCCCCTTGGGGTGATCGTTACTCCCCTTGGGGCGATAGTTACTCCCTTGTGGTGATCGTTACTCCCTTGGGGCGATCGTTACTCCCCTTGTGGTGATCGTTACTCCCCTTGGGGCGATCGTTACTCCCTTGTGGTGATCGTTACTCCCCTTGTGGTGATCGTTACTCCCCTTGGGGCGATCGTTACTCCCCTTGGGGCGATCGTTACTCCCCTTGGGGCGATCGTTACTCCCCTGGGATGACTGTTACTTCTCTGGGACCACCATTACTCCCCTGGGACGACGGTTACTCCCCTGGAATGACTGTTATTCCCATGAGATCCTTTTTCTCCCTGGAGCGACCGTTTCTCCCCCCCCCCGGGGTGATTTTTTTTCTCCTGGGGTGATAATTACTCCCCCTGGGTCTACCATTAATCCCATATCTTTGGTTTCAGCAGTGGGTCGAGGAGGCAGTTTGTACTGTCATAAATAAACAGTAGTAATAACAGCCCTATACATACCTCCATTCTCTATTTGTTATTAACTTTTATTTAGGAAATATTTTTTTTTAACGTTTAAAATGCCATACTTTCTCTCTAAATGACAAGGATGAAGTTTGTTTATGTTGTACATAAGTTACCCCTCAAACATAGTGAATGACCCTTTTCTCTAATGTTAGTGATGCTCGTTTTCTGTGGTAATGTATCGGATACTGAAGTAACCTGAGGCTTGTATCTAATTGCTCGATTAGTGATGTTTAGGAAGGATTTTTTCTTCGTTATGTCCAACGGGTAAGTCTGATCTGTGGCAACGTACTTCACACACGGGAGAGAGTAACCCGTGTACGTCTCGGGAGTTGAGGTTTATATCTGGAAGGGTGGTGAAGACTGAGCTGGAGGGCGCTTTCTCTGCTCGTGGGGTCACGTCTGTGTGTGTGTATTGCCATTGTTGTGTTTCCTTGAGTCAGGAGATCTGGGAGTAGAGGCTTTTTTTTTTTATTCTTCCTTGAGGCTTGTTGGTTAATCAAAGAGTAGTTTGGTTCGGGAGGGTGATTCCTAACTAGGCGACGCCCAGAACTTACATTATCTAGGGTGATAATTGGTACATAGGGTAGAGTGATGAGGACTCGGGTGATTTAGCTGGGCATAGTTTAGCGTGTAATTGTAAGGGTCGTTACTGTGCTGGGATGGGGTGGTTAGGCTCGTAAGGCATAGGATGGTTCCCTTTAGGGTAGGATTGAGGGCCGTGGCCGAGGTGGTGGTTACCATAGGAACTGGTAGTAATTAGGGTGATGATTATGGTCACGGCTAATCGTGAATAGGGTGGTGATCAGGATGAGATATAGTCATGATTAGGGTTGTAATCACAACAAGGGCTGGTCGGTTAGGATGGTAATCACAACAAGGGGTGGTCAGTTAGGGTAGTAATCACAAGGGGTAGTCAGTTAGGGTGGTAATCACAACAATGGATGGTCAGTTAGGGTGGTAATCACAACAAGGGGTGGTCAGTTAGGGTGGTAATCACAACAAGGGGTGGTCAGTTAGGGTGGTAATCACAACAAGGGGTGGTCAGTTAGGGTGGTAATTACAACAAGGGGTGGTCAGTTAGGGTGGTAATTACAACAAGGGGTGGTCAGTCTGAGTGGTGATCAAGGTAAGTCTTAGTCAAGGTTGAGTCAGGACTATTTATAACAAGGATGGTAGTTAAGGTAAGAGCTAACCACATTTAGGATGCGCTCAGACTGCTAATGTGGCCTTGGAGCGAGGAGAATATGCACCATTCATACACTTGTAGGCTCGTCAATTAGAAGCATCAGATGGTAAATATTTCCGAAATTATATTCACAAATCGTGTAATTAAGAATATGTTAGCTCATATCGAAAGCAATCTGGCCCACAATATGTTATTGGGTTAAAAGAATAACTGTATAATGAGTTTAACAGTCACTCGATGGTTTGTTAATGTTAAGTTAGTCGCAATTTAACGGGAGGATAGCAATACGTGACATATACACTAGGAAAGTGATTATGTTGGAACTGGTTCGTTGTCGTACAATAAGTCTCGACCCGGCTGCATTGCGTCGTTGCCTGGCGTACGACAGCTCCGTCAACACTGGCACTTGTGGGAAGTT
This sequence comes from Panulirus ornatus, assembly GCF_036320965.1. Classification (NCBI taxonomy): domain Eukaryota; kingdom Metazoa; phylum Arthropoda; class Malacostraca; order Decapoda; family Palinuridae; genus Panulirus; species Panulirus ornatus. The sequence continues at coordinate 1,348,728 of NC_092274.1, forward strand.
GGTAACCCAAGCCTGTGCAGTGAGGTTGTTCCCTGATACTGTCGCGATGTGGTACACCCTAGTCAGATTTATTTAGATTCGTGCAGCCAGCAGGTGCTCTACATACTTCGATTATAGTGCGAATAAGACTTGGCTGATGGTGGATTGCAGGGAGAGTGTGGTGAGAGATGTGTGATGGTTTACAGGTCACGGACGAAGCTGAAATGAGGAGAGTGACGGCCTGCTGAGGGAGGCAGGACAGCCTGCAGCTTTGGCAAGCACTTGCTAGGCAGAAATAGCCTCGCCTTCATCGCCACCGACTCTCTGCTCCACATTGCGCTGTTGGAGATAACATTGGTCGGCTTTGGGGGGTGAAAGGATACCCTAAGCCCCTCGACGCTGCTCTAGTGTGGTTATATACATCGAATTTTGTGTATGTGGAGAGGATTTATATACGAAACATCTGATGGTAGTGAGCGACCGCTGATATAAATCAATCACACGTGTGGTGGAGCTGCACGGGCTGCCGTCCAGTACGCACCTCCTCCCAACCCACCTTACGACCTGCCCAAATCAAAACAAACAGTGGTCGATTCCCCAAGCCTAGGAACTCCCCCAGCGGGACACCAGCCCTAGTGGCGTGGCCGTAGCTCACACCTTTGTATGGATCAGTAGCGTGAAAATGGCCATAGTGAGTTAGTGGGAAGAGACGACAAGCTTGGATGTTCAAACAGGTGTGATCTGGCTGGTCGTAAGGTCGAGAATCGCCGACCAACCCGACACACACACACACACGGACACCACACGAGTGTTTAAGGTAAGTCTATACTTCGTGGGGAGGTAAGGGGAGGAGGGGAGGCAATACGTCGTGGAATTCATCTGTAAATAAACTCCTGGGGGGGAACTTATTTGTTTACAACTTGTCCTATGTTGTGATCAGGGCTGGACTATAGCTTATGTAAACACTCCAGAGCCACCGTTGATCGTAGGGGGCGCCCCGGGCGACGTGCTCAGTCATATCATTGTCGAGTGTGGAATAAATTGATGGTTTGCTTACTCTACAGCGGCGGCCATGCACCGCCCACGCTCAGCTTTCTCCAGCCTCCACCCGCCCATTCCCAGGCCTCTCACATCCAACCTCGCTGCTATTCCCCCAACCCCATTGCGCCATACCACAACCTCAACCTTAACCTTTCCCCGGAACGTTATAGTACAGATACACGACGTAATATTTTTTTTTTGTTATAACAGTATGAAGTATCTGGTAAGATATTCCCTTTGGAGTTAAGCGCATGCGCAAGCATGGCTGTTTGCAAGCATGCGTTTACAGTCGGCCAGTAGCCACAGGACAATGTAAGTTGATAATGTTTACCATGAGTTTTGTGGCTGGAAGTAAGCAGTGAGGAGGAGGAGGAGGAGGAGGAGGTCACCTTGTGGTGATGGTGGTGGTTGGTGGCAGCGATGACCTACTGTCCCAGCAGAAGCCACGGCGCTAGGGGCCACGCCCTAGCCTGCCTACTGGGAGGCAGTGGTCCAAGAAATTACTACGATGGCTTTTGCAAGTCACAGACTTGATAGTGCCGCATCTTGCGGTATCTTCATGACGCCAACCGGTAAATTATAACCTCAGTTACATTGGCACACCCTTGTGACGCGTAACAAAGTAATTGCCCCCGTCTGCTTATAACAAAATTAACAACCACCGGGTTGTAATGCTCTTGTAAGCTATGATAAAAGTATTAGAAATTTTCGTGGTGGTGATGGGTGCATTTAAGCGAGAAACCTTGACTTACATCAACTTCTTGATTACTTCTGCGAAAGATAATCAAAACCGTTATGTTTATTGATGCGCAGACCAAAATGGGTGATATTTGTCGTCATTAAAAGCTTGTCCATTCCTTGCCGGCAGATTTTAAACTAGGAAGTAATTTGTATGCAAAAGCTTCGTCCATATGGCCGCTGACGCCAGACGTAAACAACTTGGTCCAAAAATTCGCTGCTTCATCAGGAGGTACAGTGAACAGACGCTGTATATGCATACTGTGTTTAGTGTTGGCGGCGCATGCGTGAATGGCGTAAATACAGTTACTTTTGTATACATTATTAACGGACAAAAATAGCTCAGTAGGCACTCAGGTACTGGCAAAGTGGACTTTTGATATTTTATAATGATGCGAAGTATTTAATTACCTTCTTTGTAGTTTATCTGTAGTTCACTGTTAGTTATTATTTTATGGACCATTCATAATTTGGAACTGGATTAGCATGTAGGTAAGTGGGTAAGTGTTAGGGAAATAGGGAAGCAAACTGTTTTGCATATTACTTATTCGATATTTGATTTCATGTTTTCCCAAATAACTTCGTGTTTATGGTCTCGCTTGCAGGTGATGGTGACTGTTTAGTTATGTTGATGAAGAACTATTTCTGCCTCAAACACTTGGTTGAGAAGGTTGATGATGTGTTGAGGAACAGATGCTGATCCAAGCCGAAACTTTTTTTAATAAGGAAATTTGTTTATGATTTTAAGGTGATGTGTGAGAAAGTTACTGTTACTTTGGTCATAAAATGATCATAAGTCACCTTTTAGGAACGAGAGTACTTGTACTCCGCCACTGTACGACCCTTGGGTATGATGACGTAAAGTTTGAGGTAACCCTCTAATGGTCAGGTCAGAGTTTAGGGTCATCACACGCGAGGGTTTAAAGGCCATCTCAAGGGTGGTAAAGTTTCGTAGAGAACAGTTTACATATGTGTGTACTGTGGGGGGAAATGGAGTTTCATACTATGTTTATATTTGAGACTTGGAAAGAAGGCGCTTGCACAGGAGCAAGATATATGTGCGTGTATGTGTGTGTGTGTGTGTGTGTGTGTGTGTGCTAAATGTATATTATAGAGCGTCTGTCCATATGTCTGTAATCATCTTGTTCTGTTCGTTAACATCTTTATGAACGTACGAAAGAGAAACGTTTCCCAATCTTGTCCGAGCTGTGTCTTCACGTGAAGCCGTTCCTCTCCACCGCTTGAAAGGATTGCTCAATAACCGACCTGTTCGACCCCACAGTGAAGGATGTACATACAGTATTGTCATCATGCCTCTGCTTGACCCTCTGTGTCCTGATTGTGGCGCCGGTCTTGGGTTACAATTCTTTTCCCCTCGTACTTCAGACAAGACGTTTTGGTTTATGTGTAACTTTCGTTGCCCATCGTAGAATTACATATATATATTTTTCTATTCATTATATGCTTCTTCGGACTGGGAAAGCTGATGAGTGGTGAATATATTACATTTAGCATACCAGTTTGTGATGAATAGGTTCTTAATGTCTTCTCGTTGTCCATGAACTATATCTTGATTTTGAGCCTGATATCGCGTGCTTTACAAACATTGTGACAGTTTTCTTTATGCCATATTATGGATTATGTCGACTTCTGGACCCTCGTTTGCTTCTTGCAAGATGGTGTTCATAGTGTGGTGTGGTATAACACTTTCTTATCTTCATCACTTTACTTTTGTTTGTATTGAATTTCATTAGCTGTTGCCATCGCACACTGGACGTCTTTTAAGATAAACTTTGCCTCCGTGGTGAGGCGGTTGGCGCTCCTGGCTATGACGCGTTACGGGCCTCCCTGGGTCGAGCCCATCACTTAAGTTCGAATCCTGGTCGCGGCATTCGGTCCACAGTCCATTCAAGACAATCGCATGTTTATCAAATGGCGTCCTAGCTTCGTCTCTTCGATGTATATCAACTGACTTATATTTCTCTCTTGTGTCTCCCCTGATGATGTGATTTTTACACGAAAGTGCACTTGGGAACTTATCGTGTTTCATTTTCCCCGTGATCCTTTCCAATATATTTATATATATATATATATATATATATATATATATATATATATATAATATATATATATATATATATATATATATATATATACCGTTATGTGTCCTTGATTAGGGCGTTCAGTTTCCCGTGCCGTCTCAGCTAACATAAAAAAGAGCCATGTTGAGACATGACTTGGGAGCCTCTGCCTAATGGTATACACAGTTTGAGAACAACTGAAGGCCCAGTAGCAAACCCTGTGGGACACCATTCATGTCTTGACAGAAAAGACCTCATGACCTCCGTTCCGTCGATCCATCCGTGGTACTGCCCTTTTCCCATTTTTCATTATATTGTATAGGTTTTAAATCAGTTTTCTCGCAAGGGTAAGCGTCAAATGCTTTCTTTGCTGTTTTAAAAAGCAGTGTACCCTTCCATTGCGGTGTACCCGTTCATTCTCCCTCCCGGAGTTTGCCGTGCATGATTAACATTTGCTTTCTTCACACATACCATTCCTTATCTCAATTCTTAGAAGGTTTTCCCTCACTAGGCTGTCCACAGAATGTTTCCACGAATATCTTTTTTCGATCAAATTACAGACCACACGTGTGTGTGTGTGTGTGTGTGTGTGTAACCAAGGGTTGGGAGGTGTGGTTGTGGTAGCTTAGGTCGTGATGTGGGTTATCACAGTCAGTTACGAATCGTGTTATGTTTCCTAGCCAAGTGTGTGTGTGTGTGTGTGTGTGTTGAGGAACAGTTGGGGAGATGGGTGATTCGTTGGCTTCCCTCACCCAATGGTTTATGTGTTTGGGTTTCGTCTGACCTTGCCTCGCCGGACTGCTGAAGGTTTAATCAAGCGTCTACAGTGCCCCGAGGAGTGTTCTGCCCTTATCTTTCTATATCCGGCCCGGATGTGTGAAGTAATTTGAATGGAACTGAAGTTCCTTATGCCTTGCATCGGAGGAATGTTAATTGGTAATATCGTTGGTGGAGAAGCAAATGTATCCCTGAGTATGTATGAGAGGCAGTCAAACAGCTTTGCAAAGAAGGTGTATCATAAAAAATAAGGCAGCCACTTAGATGGTGTATATATATTTTTTTTGGTATATATAATTTCCGTTCATCATAGTGCACGTCCTCAGACTGTCGTGTAAGTTCATGATTTCAGTCTCACACAAGTCTTCTGGTCGTCAGTTAAGCCAGGCTGCAGCTGAAAGTGGTAATTTCCCCAGTTATTCTCAAGACCTCAACACTGCCACCACGCCTGTGGTGGGGTCGCGAAGTTCCCACACACAACACGGTCAGTTGTGGTTCAGGTCTGGGCTGTAGGGAGGAGGGTGGCGCACTTGCTGAAAACCACAGACGCGAACACCAGAGGTTGTGTACCACACGGCCGAACCACTACGCTGGCTCACACCTCCTTACCGTCTCTCCATGTTGCCTCTGCGCGTCGAGTCAGGTCAGCGGCATGGTGGTGAACTACGCATCAGCATCCCTTTGAAATTCCAGGAAAAGAAATGAAGATACTGATCTTTCCAGTCCAGAGTTTTGCATCATAAAGATCGAAGGTGCTTGGGTTTCCATAGCTAGAACTCCATCCTGGAGTCTGGATCCCAGTGTTGTACGCTGGTCTCATCGTCTACCAGTAAACCAGACTGGAAATAAAGTTGGTTGGATAAATAACCTCTCACGGCTCCAGGAGCGTGTGGCCTGAGGCATCCCTCTGGGGTCGATCCTGTGTCCCAAGGTTGTAGGGAAGTCATCCTGCTGAACCTGCAGCAGACGTGACCAAAAGCCTCACAGACACACCTGCATCGCCATACTCCAGACCTGGACTTTGGGGGAGCCACATTCCCGCTCATCACTAACATCCGAAGGCCCTCCTGACCCCTGGGGCGGGCGGGTCATCCTCGAGACTCACACAGCCGCGTTTGACCTCGGTGACCCGCTTCCTTACCGCCTCATCCATCGTACAGAAACTTAGTAACAACTTTGCAACGCTCGGATGCTCTGGTTGTGGAATGTCTCGTTCGTTTTCTCAAAAGTTCGCATGTAGCCATCCTTCCTTATGGGCCTCCGACACGAAAAAGAAAAACAAAGTAAAAATATTCCCGAAACAAATTGAGTAATAGACCCGCCACAAACATGGGCGGGACTGGACGTAGCCCTTGTGACCCCGGAACAGGTGAACGAAAGCAACAGAAGCCTCTAATGCCCTTAAAAAATGAAATCCCTAACATCCTGCTGAGATTACCTTAAATCACTGTGACCGAAACGCAATGAAAACAGTCTGCGGAGGCCGTAAAATCCCACATACATGGCGCTACCCTGCAGACGCAGGCAACATAAAAGATAGGATAATGATCCCACAACACGAGAAGGTCCAGAATTGTCTGGAATTACCGTCGATCTCGGCGTTGATATGGCTGGCGGCCACGGACGCGCGCCCCTCGCGACGACGCGCCCCCCCTGACCCGGGGACTGAGTTTACACAGACGTCCGCTGCCCTCCTTCCACGTCGGTCCTTTAAGGTCACAAGCGTCGGCCAGGCGCCGCTTGATGGCTTCTCTCTCTCTCTCTCTCTCTCTCTCTCTCTCTCTCTCTCTCTCTCTCTCTCTCTCTCTCTCTCTCTCTCTCTCTCCTCGACCGTCAGCGTCATGATCACTCACACACAACCGCCGTCACTGGGACGCGTTAGGCACATCTCGGTGTTTACCCTCGTGGTGCTCCAGCTGATAACGTGTCTTGTCTTGTACCTCGATACAACGCTGAAGTGAGGGGGCCGCTGTGACATGAGCCACGCACACTGACATAACACTGATGATCTCATTTCACATGGACAAGTGCCCACGATGGGCGTACGAAGCCGCCGTCGCACCGTTTACGGTGTTCTGACGCTGTCCCCCGCCATGAGTGTCGGGCTGTTGTATTTACAGTCACAACCTCATCCTCTCCACAACCTCTTAGATAAATAGCCACATGGGCTCAGCATGGGGTCATCTGCAGTACTAAGAACAAAGACTTCCCACAGCTCGTTTTTCGCAAGGACGCGTAAACTGCTCTCAGTTAATTGTAATCATCTCCAAAGTTTTTCACATTGGATGAGGTCGTTGATGGACATTGCCGTTAGAATTGGCTTGGGACCAACGAAGTGATCCTGATGCTTGTTTGACGAAGACCATGTCGCCAAGATCCTGACAACCCAACCCCCCCTTGGTTGTAATGGACTGGCCTTCATTAACAAGGGTCGCACAGTCGTGCTCAAAGGGTTTGAATCATCCACCCGGTTGTTACAACTGGTTTCTCTGATGACGTGTGGAAACAGAAGTGTACTTCTGTGATCAAAGGAGAGAAAACGAAGTGTCCACGACCCAGACTAGGAGAAAACGAGAGACGGCCCAGCATTGCATAAGAAAAACCAAAACATTGAACGTAAACACCAGACACGAAGTCGGGTTTTCTAGTGTGGTCAGTCAGGTTGTTGTGTGTTATACTCCAGTTAACGTAGGCGAGTTCGAAACCCGGTGTAGAGAACACACGTCCTGAAGGAGGTTACGAATGTGTTCCGACTGCCCTCAACCCATTGCTTGGCGGCGACCTTTGAGTGCGGGCTGCCTCCCTCAGTTGCCGTTGTGCCTCCAAGAACAGGAACTCTCTTTGACGTCTTCTACTTCCATATAAGTCATGACGTGTCTCATGACAGCCACTGTGGTAGGCTAGACCCTTCCTACACCCCCCCCCCCCCACCACTTTGGGGTGACACCCCCCCCCCCCCCCCCTCCCTCGTCGGGAATCATCCGCTAAAAATACTTGTTTTGTGTCACTGCGGCCCGCCAGCAAGGTCAGTCAGGCTTTACCCCCGTCAACAGGGCTGGTCTTGCTACACCCGGCCCTCGCTCGCGCCCATTGGTATATATGGCTTGTATTCCTTCTGAATGCATGATGGCCCCTGGGTTCGAACCCCTCATACCCCAAGGTCACTGATTACGTGTCGGCCACCGGGCGGCCACTGGGTTCTGCTGACTGTAAGAGATACCATTCCCCAATGAGGAATCTTCGAACGATCGCACTTACGGCGACCTTAAACCTTCGTGGCATAAACATGCTATACTCTAGGTCGGGATACGAACCCATATGCCAGAGTTGTCTTATCCACGTAGATCAGAGGTGGGACTCGAACCCTGGCAGCGGGAGCATGTAATAAATGGAGATATACTGATATACACTTGACGTTAACGGCCATTGGAATCATCCAACACCAAAGTTGCAGTACAGTATCATGTTTCTCATTGACGAGGTCACCGCCGTGGAAGACCCGCCAGTACGGTAAATACCCACAACCATGTTTATTTACATCAAGATGGCCGAGTGTGTGTGTGTGTGTGTGTACGACGGTGCTTGAAAGCGCACCACTTGGTCTCGGCGTTGCCAGACGTGCGCACGTAGTCTAGTGGTACGATCACTGCTGCACGAATCGTATAACACCAGTGTTTTCATCGTTGATGATGTGGTAATGTATTGATGCACCGCGTCATCACATTACAGCAAGACAGAGGGTAAATGAATCTTTTAACTACACGACCCACGCGTCGCCCAGACACACTCACCGTTTTCTTTTTTTTTTATCCTCCAATGTTTTCATTTTCTGTCGTCGCGTCTCGTGGATTTCATCACTGTTGTCTTCGCCCATCATCACCCTCTTGTCTTCATTGTGTTATCACCAATGTTGTGGTAGTCGTGGACGTCCCCCTCCCTCCCTTGCTGCTTCATTATCAACATAGTATTTTCTTTTCCCCCTTCGTCACAGTAAGACCCGACGGCGAGGCTGTGTTCTGGGAGCAGTGCAACACGTGTGGGTGTTTACGCGTCAGTGGCAGACTTGCGAGAGTTATTTCATTGGTGAGGCTGTGTGCTTTTGGTGGGGTTCCGATCTCTGTCTCGACGCGTCCATGTGCTGCTGTCATGGAAGCCGCTCGTCATGCAAAAATGGACGATTTCTTGTAAAATATATTTGTTTGGTGCGACTGTGGATTTGCCGGGTTGTTTACTGGGCTTTGTGTGTTTAACCCTTCTCTTTTTTTTTTTTTGCGAGGTTTTATGTTTGTGTATTTTGTTGGGCGACCTAATGTTCGCGGCCTGAACCAGTTGGTGTGGAGATGTCAGAGGTAACCAGGTCTGTGGGGCCTGGGTGTGGGTGAGAGGCCATGGCGGCCCCCGGTGTAGTATATACATGACGGCTGGAGATTCCACGGCAACACACGAAGTCGGTTTTCTGTTCCTGGCGCTGCCTCGCAACGCGGGAAACGGCACTTAAAGCACAAAAGATATCTTTATTTGTTTTCATGTTTATTGATTCATGCATGTTTTTTTTTGTACCAGTTTATTGAAAGGATGGCCATCTTTTGTTACTTCCTTGTCCACACATACATACATACATACAAATCTAGGTTAGGTTGGGTCCCCAGGAAGCGTCAGGTCGTGCGTGTGACCCCCTGAGTTTCCCTAACCAAACCTGACGTGGCCCCAGGATGAAGGTCGACCATCTTTTTGTCTCGTGTACGTCAGGGAACATCGTCGAGTCCTTGACTGTACGTAGGAGGGACTCGTGGTGGAGGGTCTCGTACATGTGTGCCGACCGGGTCGAGAACACCTCGAGGTGGGGGTCCTCTCTCTCTCTCTCTCTCTCTCTCTCTCTCTCTCTCTCTCTCTCTCTCTCTCTCTCTCTCTCTCTCTCTCTATCTATCTATCTATCTATCTATATATCTGTCTCCCCGAGCCTTGATTCTAGGTTCGCCCCAGGATTTTAGGTGTAGGGCAGGCGCTGCTGATGTAGGGCCTTAGCCTCAGTGCAGGTCGGCAACACGGTCTCCAGGCGTAAGAGGCGCCCACCTCCCTCCCGTAGGATGACCTGATACCATCTGGATGAATGACCTCAGGTCTGGATGGGTGACATCAGGTCTCTGGCCATGGGTGACATCAGGTCTCTGGCCATGGGTGACATCAGGTCTCTGGCCATGGGTGACATCAGGTCTCTGGCCATGGGTGACCTCAGGTCTCTGGCCATGGGTGACCTCAGATGTCTGGCCACAGTATGAAGTTCTATGACAGACGGGGGTCGAGCGCCAGGGTCACTGAGCGTCAGGGACAATATGAGGGACGACACAGCTCCTCAGTTGATAAGTTCGTCTCAGTTTTATGTTTACTTTGGTCATTGTGTGGGGGTGTTCACCTGTCTCCCCGGGGGTCTGCCTCTCTCCCCACCGTTCCCTCCCCACCACTCCGCAAGAAGCCTGTGAGAACCCTCCCTCCTCCCCTCCCACCTTCCCTCCCTCCCTTTGCGTGTGTGTGATTACTGTTTGTGTGTTGCACACGGAGAGGTTTACACTTGTTTTGCCCCATGTGTGGCTGGGCGTGTAATTACCAAATTGTAATTTTTGATTCGTGTGTATATATATATATATATATATATATATATATATATATATATATATATATATATATATATATATATATGTGTGTGTGTGTGTGTATGTGTGTGTGTGTGTGTGTGTGTGTGTATTATCCCTGGGGATAGGGGAGAAAGAATACTTCCCACGTATTCCCTGCGTGTCGTAGAAGGCGACTAAAAGGGAAGGGAGCGGGGGGCTGGAAATCCTCCCCTCTCGTTTTTAATTTTCCAAAAGAAGGAACGGAGAAGGGGGCCAAGTGAGGATAATCCCTCAAAGGCTCAGTCCTCTGTTCTTAACGCTACCTCGCTAGCGCGGGAAATGGCGAATAGTATGAAAATATATATATATATATATATATATATATATATATATATATATATATATATATATATATATATATATATATATATGTGTGTGTGTGTGTGTGTGTGTGTGTGTGTGTTTGTTTGTGTGTGTGTGTCTGTGTGTGTGTGTGTGTGTGTGTTTGTGTGTGTGTGTGTGTGTGTGTGTGTGTGTGTGTGTAGAGAGAGAGAGCTGGCTTCCACGCCCCAGACAGACAGCGTTATCTACCCTCCTCGGAATGTGTTTCCAAGGAACAAGGAATAGATCCCACCCGAGCCGGGCCAGACTTGGCCACCAGCTTTATTGAGAGGATCTCCGGAGCCTTATTGTAGCGCCTGCCTGCGCAACCCAGACTTATTAACTTAACCACGAGAGCCCAATTATGGAGCCTCACCGTCCACTCCTCGTTAATGAGTTCCCAATTAGGTAATTGTCGCTGATGTTAACATGAGCCGTACCTAGGAGAAGGGGAGGGTTGCACACCAAGCCAAACAACCTTACCATGGATGACGTATGTACAGTTTACTGCCTGGTCAGTATAGATGGCGGACTCCATACATGTGTGTGTGTGTGTGTGAGGACATGGTAACCCACAGACTCGGGGGCAGCAGCAGCAGCCACGGCGGCAGATGAAGAGCCGCTCTCTGGTTTTCTGATCTTGGTTGGAATTTGGCGGGATCTGCTGTCGTCTCGACTGGCATTATGAGTTCACAGGGTTCGTATCTCAAAACGCAGATGGATGGGGTCGTGACGTTATTTTTTTTTTCTCTCGACCCTTGAACACGACAACTACACCCTTATGTACGATTACTTCATCCTTGAGTACGACAACTTCATCCTTGAATACGACAACTTCATCCTTGAGCACGACAACTTCACCCTTGAGGACGACTTCATCCTTGAATACGACAACTTCATCCTTGAATACGACTTCATCCTTGAGTACGACAACTTCATCCTTGAGTACGACAACTTTATCCTTGGGTAAGACGACTTCACCCTTGAGTACGACAACTTCATCCTTGAGTACGACAACTTCACCCTTGAGTACGACAACTTCATCCTTGAATACGACAACTTCGTCCTTGAATACGACAACTTCATCCTTGAGTACGACAACTACACCCTCGAGTACGACGACATACAACCCTTGTAGCGCGATTTTTACTGCACTTGAGTATGATGGCCTCATGCCCTCGGGATCAGGTCAGAGGCTGAGCTACCATGCCGAGGGTCGTGCTGTTGTTCTTAAGGAGTTAAGCGGTGTCGTCTTGATCCTACAGTGCCGACTGCCCAAGAGCCACGTCTCCCCCTCCCTCGGGAAAGCGGTGTTCACGACCCTGCATCACCGAACGCTGGGGAGAGAATCACATACGAGTCTTTGGGATGGTGAGGAGGAGGATTTACCTCATTGATGGCCCAGACAAACACCGAGATGAAGGTCAGATTTATCTCAAGTCTCAAAGGCCTCCTTCCCAATTGTCTCGTAAGACAGAGCGATGATGATGTCCCAATGGCTCTTTCTCATTGTCTTCTACTGTGTTAGGGTTCGATATCTGTTCTCCTTTAAGGCCTGTTTTTGTGTTACACTATGTTTTGGGTGAGACAGTGCTATACATGACTTTTATTCTGGTATTTTTGGGGTTTCTAGTATTATTTTAGGTCTTGTAGAATTGTGTATTTTTAGTTCTTTTCGTTGAAATGGGGTTGTTTCTCTTTCTTTTGGGGTAGTCATACCTAAAATTTGCCCTCCCCCTTTTTTTAAGGGCTGATTTTTAGGGCCAAAGGCATATAGCGCACACGTCCCCATTCATACACGTCCTCAAAGCCTCCTTGACTTTGAACTACAAAGTCATTTGGTGACCTCAGCGGAGAGTTTGGACTATAAAGCTTTTGTTAAGTCCCCTCTGGTGCACTCGCTCACAATACAGACTACTGTTAAGTCTTCTGGGAAGTGTCTTCTCGTAATTTCATAGTTCTCAAGACAACGAATATAGTTCGTGAGCGAGTTCTGAGAGGGAGCCACGGCTGCTAGACCCCCGTCTCAAGTTGAGGTTGCCCGATTTCCACAGGCTAAATAAAGGCTGTGGTGTTCCATTTCTACTCACTGTCCAGTTCAGCGGTGCCTCCTCCCTCACTATCTAAGCTGTCGCAAGTCATTTCTTACTATCTGAACTATGGTGCTGCATCTCTCACTATCCAGGCTATAGTGCGTCATCCCTCACTATCCAAGGCTATGGTGTTTTATCTCCCTTTATCTTTAGCTATCATACGATCTGTCTGAAGATCTAAGGTTATCGTGGTAGTCTGTCTGGGTTATCGTCTTATCTCTTCTAATCATCTAAGACTATCGTGCCATCTGCCTCACCACCCAAGGTCACTATCTCACCATCCAAGGCCACTATCTCACCATCCAAGGCCACTATCTCACCATCTAAGGTCAGTATCACCATCCAAGGTCACTATCTCACCATCCAAGGCCACTATCTCACCATCCAAGGTCAGTATCACCATCCAAGGCCACTATCTCACCATCCAAGGTCACTATCACCATCCAAGGTCACTATCTCACCATCCAAGGTCACTATCTCACCATCCAAGGTCACTATCTCACCATCCAAGGCCATTATCCAGATATGTTTACCACAAAGCTCATCTTCCTTAATGTCTCATAATTACGTCTTCCTGGGTAGTTCGAGTCAACTACTGGTATTGCTGGTGTAACGGACCCCGTGACATTAAGCACCAGACTCCCAATTAGAGCAATTTGATGTGTCGGCAATTGAATAATACCAGTATTACTTCGTGCTCAGAGGCAGATGAGCCCCCCCATCCCATTCTCTCCTGGCACGCAGGAACGTAGAGCCTTGCATCAAAAACGTAGATACTGTTTTCTACTTATGATAGAGTCACCTTGTTACGTCAGTGTGTTGTTAACTCGCTCAGCGACGAAACGACCCTTGAGCACGACAGTACGACCCTTGGATACAATGGCTTAGCCTTTTGACCAGACGGACTGACCCCCCTTCACTGATCAGGTTCAAAGTCCAGACCATTACATCCAAGAGCCGTACCGTTTGCTCGTACCGTTTGGAGACGGTGAATTATACTGCCGAAATTGGCCTCGCTGTTTTTCCCGCCCGTTCTCGGGGAACCGTATGGACAAAAACATCAACAGAGGGCGGAGTCTCCCCCCTCTGGTGGGAGCTGAGGAAACCACAACATAAATTGAATTCTCCGAGCGGTTTTATGATTGAAGAAAAACGTAAACACTGGGTTTGATTAACGTCGGGGCGCACTACATTAACTCATTTTATTTTTGCGTGCGTCTGAACATGCTGGGTGGTGGGGGGGGGTTGCTTGGGGCTATTGAGAATAGCCGGGGCTCCTGTGGTCACCCTGAGGGGAAACTCTGAACTTAGGTTGGTGACAGAGTGGCCTAACGTTGAGGTGTTTAGATGGTAGGACAAGTGCTCATCACTTTAAGATTGTCTTGCAGAAGAAAACTTACTAGAAACACGAGGAATTTGGTACAAGATCAGACGGGTTATCTGCACCAGAGAGCTGACGGCTTTCAGAGATCGCCGACGAACCCAACCTCAACACAAGGCCAAGAAGCAACACAAGCAAAGCCGCCCGATAGCAGCAGCAACACAAGACTGCCGGCGGCAACACAAGACTGCTAGCAACAACACAAGACTGCCGACAGCAACACAAGACTGCCGACAGCAACACAAGACTGCTAACAACAACACAAGACTGCCGACAGCAACACAAGACTGCTAACAACAACACAAGACTGCTAGCAACAACACAAGACTGCCGGCAGCAACACAAGACTGCTAACAACAACACAAGACTGCCGACAGCAACACAAGACTGCTAACAACAACACAAGACTGCTAGCAACAACACAAGACTGCCGGCAGCAACACAATGGAAACCTAGACAGAAATCCTATAGCGACATCTGACGTGGGACGTACTTAAGATGGTGGAGGGTCAGACTCTGAGATTTGGGCTGGTCCCCTTCGGATTATGGGGCTTAGTGAGAGAGAGAGAGAGAGAGAGAGAGAGAGAGAGAGAGAGAGAGAGAGAGAGAGAGAGAGAGAGAGAGAGAGAGATCATGTTACATCTCTCGCCCTGCGGGAGGTAAATGGGATTACTGTGATGTACGTTTCTCAGGCAGGATTAACAACCCCCCATGCCGGACCCCCTTCCCCACTCCTCCCCCAGGACAAAAACGTGACTTGTGTACCAGATATCTTTTTCTCCATCTGTTTATCTCTCTTCTATCTGGCTATCTGTCTCTGTTTATCTGTATATCTGTATGATTCTATCTTTACACACACACACACACACACACACACACACACACACACACACATATATGTATATATATATATATATATATATATATATATATATATATATATATATATATATATATATATATATGAATTAGTTGCGTCTCTTCCTTGTATATCAATCGACTTATACGTCTCTCTTTCTTGTATCTCTCCTGATGATGTGATCATTACACGAAAGTGCACTTGGCATCTTATCGTGTTTCATTTCCCCGTGGATTAAAAGGAATATATATACATATATATATATATATATATATATATATATATATATATATATATATATAGAGAGAGAGAGAGAGAGAGAGAGAGAGAGAGAGAGAGAGAGAGAGAGAGATCTAAAGATGTATAAGGGTGATGGTTGGGAGTAAGAAAGTTGTAAGCCACAGGGGACAGAAGGGGGGGGGGGGGTGGACTGGCTGGCGCCAGGTGAAGTCAAAGGTCAGGTGTGACGCCGCATGTTCCAGACCCGCCGTGGGGGTCGGGTGGTGGACTGTACTACTCTCCCAGCAGCTCACACGTCAGGGCCAGGGCCGTAGCCAGGGTCTCTGTGGCCTGGTGCTGGCCCTGTGACGAGAGAGAGAGAGAGAGAGAGAGAGAGAGAGAGAGAGAGAGAGAGAGAGAGAGAGAGAGAGAGAGAGAGAGAATAATGATAATAAGTGAGACAGATGCAGTCACACGTACTGGTAGACATGACTTGCGTATTAACCTGACACAGGTCGACATCTGGTATTTCCTGATGCTGAGAGAGAGAGAGAGAGAGAGAGAGAGAGAGAGAGAGAGAGAGAGAGAGTTAGCTCCACCATGGAGAGGTGGTCACTTGGTTTTCGCAGCAGTTCGTCATCTGGTCTGACCCCAATATTATTGTTCTTAATATTTTGTTGTTCCTTTATATATCCTCCCAGGCTTTTTCTTTAGGACTGTAAATTGTTGATAATGATAAGAGTAATGATAATGGTAATAATGATCATGAAATTAATAATAATGATAATAATAATAATAATGATGATAATAATAATAATGATAATAATAATAATAATAATAATAATAATAAAAATGATTATAAAGTTATACTGAACTGACTGCACATAGAATATATATATATATATATATATATATATATATATATATATATATATATATATATATATATATATATATTGTACTAAATCTGTTGCACTAATTTTTACAGCATTTTGAAGCGTATAACATTGACTTGCGTTACTTTCAATTAGACGTTATTTATAATTTGACCACTTCTCTGTACTTAAAAGCACGTTTTGATACATTTATTTATTTAGATCTTCAGAGTACAGTAAAAGTGATTGATCTTTTACAGCTTGGTCGTGTAAGGTACAAGTCTGTAGTGTACAAGTTTGTTTTCCTATATAGAGCCAGGATGGTGGTAGACTGGGGCCACATTCCCTCTTTAAGTCGTCAGGTCAGTTCACAGGGTCATGCTTGCATGAGGGTTTTGGCTGGGTCCTTCTCTGTCGGCGACCTTGTGTGCGTACTGAATACCAGTTGGGTTCCTGTAGTGGACCGGTTGTGATTCAGTGTAAGGTAGATATATCACGGTGATTGCTATTATTATTATTATTCTTTCTTTCTTTCTTTCATACTATTCGCCATTTCCCGCGATAGCAAGGTAGCGTTAAGAACAGAGGACTGGGCCTTTGAGGGAATATCTTCACCTGGCCCCCTTCTCTGTTCCTTCTTTTGGAGAAAAAAATAATAATCATAATTATTATTATTATTATTATTATTATTATTATTATTATTATTATTATTATTATACATCATTAATGATCATCATATGCTGTCTTTATCATGACCACCACTCACGTCGTACTTCTGTCATGTCCTTTTTTGTCATTATTATTAACTTCAGAGCCTGATTATCAAATTCTCTTGTGGTGGTCACTGTACTAAAGCCGGACCTGGTCATCGTGTGACCTCTCCTGGCTCTCTGAACTGGTGAATCTGTGACCCTGCGTGTCTCCCTGATCTGACCAACTTGTGACCTCTACGTCTCCTTAAGCTTGGCCTTATGAATTATGAATGTATGATGTATCAACAAACATCAGTGACACACTGCATACATGTTGCGGCCGCCCATGTAGACACACACCTCTTGCCGCCCACTTATAGCCCCCGGCCGCCCGCACATACCTCTTGCCGCCCTCAATATGGCCCACCCACGCATATTTTTAGCGCGGGGTCTCGTCTCTCACCAGAGGAGGGGAGCAAATTCTCTCCCTGTGAACGAAACAAGAGAGCCACTCACAGGAGCGACAGGGAGAGGCAGTGAGTGTTTCCTCTCACTCGAGGGCAACCACTCCCACTCTCTCCCCTCCCCCCTCGGGTAGTGGTAGTGGAGGATGGGGATGGTGGTGGGAGTGGAGGAGACAACAAGGTCCACCTTCACCTGAGATTAAGGTGATTACATGTTATTATGGGGACGTCTGGAACGTTTTTAGACTGGTGGCGTTCTCTGGGGTAGGTAAGGGGGCCTTGGGTCCCATGTTCTTTTTTGAGGGGCAGCGTCACCGGTGTCGGCAGGGAAAAGGACTGCTGGGGCTTGTGTGGTCGCCGAGTGTTTCACGATCATGTTGCACCGAAGACTCGGATGTTTACGTCGTGACTCGCTGTGAGGAAACACCCATGACGTTTGGAGCATTGGAGGAGGCAGCAGCGACAGAGCTGATGGTGTCCCATGGTGGTGAGAGGAGGAGTGACAGATCGGAGGAACCCCGTGAGAAACGCTTATGAAGATCTCGATGTAGACAGAAGTCTTATCGGTTTCAAGGGAGTGTTGGAAGTGAGGAAGGCATGCGTCACCAATGGCTTGTGTCGCAACGTGATGTTACGAATACCCGAGGATGTGTTGAGAGGCTGGCTGGCTGGGTGGGTGGGGGTTGTAGAGGATGCGTTACGTCATCGGTCACAGAAATACAGTATTATGAAGCGTAACTCAATAGGCGCAAGTAGGTGTGATGACGTTATCCACTGACATAGCCTCGCTTGCTTGAGGGTTGTTCCGTCTTGTTCAAGGGTCGTTCCGTCTTGTTCAAGGGTCGAACCGTCTTGTTCAAGGGTCGTTCCGTCTTGTTCAAGGGTCGTACCGTCGTGTTCAAGGGTCGAACCGTCGTGTTCAAGGGTCGTACCGTCGTGTTCAAGGGTCGTACCGTCGTGTTCAAGGGTCGAACCGTCGTGTTCAAGGGTCGTACCGTCGTGTTCAAGGGTCGTACCGTCGTGCTCAGGGGGTCGTACCGTCTCGTTGAAGATGATAATTATTGCAGTTCCAATGCCACAGGTCTGCAGTAGACGCCTATGTAAACCAGGCAACTGTGCCCTTTGCAAAGATCTCTCTTGATTCTGAGCTGGCTGGTGTCGTGGGCAGCATGGTGGTGTGAATGGTCTTGTGGCACCAGACTCTGAAACCTCGAAACACAGGTTCGATCCTCCCAGATGAAGGTCAATGCTATGTGGCCGCCTTGACTTATGTCTTCTTCGCCCATCTGTGTTTTGGGGTAAAGGTAGGCTTCACTTACTTCAATAGCAGTTTGATTCATTGTGAAACAGATATAATTTTTTTCTTCAGCGAGGGCTGGTAATTTGGTTGTTGTGTCGTGATCGTTCGGTTTTTTTGGTTAGGTCAATGATCATTACATCAGGTATTGAGGAAATATAGATTCTATGGTAATCATAGTAGCACGTAATAAGGCTCATCACCCAGGCGATGGTAGTGTATGTAAATCACTTATTTGTATAAGCATTACACACACGGGAGTAGTGTACCAAGATAGGGCTAACCCACAAGGTTATTAATAACGTTGCCTTAAGGTTATTAATGTCATAAGCCTTGATAGCATCCATCACGGATCGGTCGATCGGTGGTTATAATTATCGGAAGCCCCACAGTGGAAATTATCAGGCCATTACCGCGCGCTGATGATGATAATTATCTCGCATCACACATGAGGGTAAAGGGCGTCACATCCACTGGTCCTGTGTGGTACAGTAAGGAAGTGGCAGTGTGGTACAGTAAGGAAGTGGCAGTGTGGTACAGTAAGGAAGTGGCAGTGTGGTACAGTAAGGAAGTGGCAGTGTGGTACAGTAAGGAAGTGGCAGTGTGGTACAGTAAGGAAGTGGCAGTGTGGTACAGTAAGGAAGTGGCTGTGTGGTACAGTAAGGAAGTGGCAGTGTGGTACAGTAAGGAAGTGGCAGTGTGGTACAGTAAGGAAGTGGCAGTGTGGTACAGTAAGGAAGTGGCAGTGTGGTACAGACATTATTATAGGTTTCTCACACATCTCACGGTGTATAACACGTCACTATTGGGGAAGGATACGCCACTAATTATGCTCGAGGTCCTTTAATTATCTTCGGGTGGTCAGCGGAGCCGTCAAGTTATACTAGTTGTACCTTAATTTTTGAACTGATCACACGCTTTTTGATAGAAAATGTGAACTGCTAAATGAACTTCAATCAGTTCAAGGTACTCTAAAGGACTTGATTGTTTCAAAGTAACTGTAAATGGTAGGGAGAGGATATATATATATATATATATATATATATATATATATATATATATATATATATATATATATATATATATATATATATATATATATATATATATATATATATAATCCCTGGGGATAGGGGAGAAAGAATACTTCCCACGTATTCCCTGCGTGTCGTAGAAGGCGACTAAAAGGGTAGGGAGCGGGGGGCTGGAAATCCTCCCCTCTCGTTTTTTTTTTTTTAATTTTCCAAATGAAGGAACAGAGAACGAGGCCAGGTGAGGCTATTCCCTCAGAAGCCCAGTCCTCTGTTCTTAACGCTACCTTGCTAACGCGGGAAATGGCGAATAGTTTGAAAGAAAAAGAAAGAAATATATATATATATATATATATATATATATATATATATATATATATATATATATATATATATATATATATATATATATATATGTTACCCTGTCTGAATGTTGAATTCAAGTTTTTTATCGTGTGTCGTTTAGGGATCTTTATTAAGTAAGTCGATATTGTGTATGTAATATATATTTTTTATGCCTTGCGATTTGATCTCTTGATTAACGCGAGGCGAGAAGTCGGTACGACCCCTGAGCACAACTGCACAAGCCTTGGCTATGATGGCCTGACCTTTGACCTGCCCTTGAAAGGGGTCACGTCACATACCCATCAATACCCAAGATGGTCGTGCTCACCATTCATCCCGTCGGGATCAACGCTCATATGGTCGTCGTACTCAGGGGGATATAGAGACGGGAGACCCAGGCTCACGATTGCCCTTTGGCCAAGCAAATTTCCTAGGACGAGATACAAGCGTCTCGCATCTGATTCATTACAAGTGGCAGTGAATAAATTAGCCATTCAGCAACGGATGACGAAATGCAGTAGTGTATGACACAGAATACATTAACCGTTCATGAATATGTGTGTGTGTGTGTGTGTGTGTGTGTGTTAGGATGGCCATGTGGTGGCAAAGACACTGACTGTATGTTGGTGGTGAGAGGACGTCAGCCATACAACGAAGTCCGGTGGAATGATAATGATAACCAAAGTTGAATTCACCAGCGACGATGTGGGATGAGGTGGCGGAGGGAGGGAGGGAGAGGACTGGTGGCGCTGCCGCCGCTCTGATGGGGCCACAGCTCAGTCTGTTGTGAGACGCGAGCGTGGCAGGACGCAACCTCCCAACTCCCGAGTGTTCCTTTCCTCCCCCACACGTTGTTCCGCTCCTTAGTGATTCCTTGACCCACGTTGCCGTGTTAAAAGCAGCGTGTCATCTAGTGACACGGGGTTGTTACGAAGGGCCTCCTTTTCCACCCGTCTGAACAAGGTGATTTGATGCATTAGGTTGTTTGCTCAAGGAGTTTGTGGTGCACCAGTTCTGCAATGTTTTCGGGAAGGACATGATTGTTCCCGTGACACTAGAGACTAAGTGGGCGGGTAGGCAGCCGCGTCTGTCATTGCTGTTTATTGAAATATATGACAAAACTTTTTGCTGTGTTTACGGCGGTGATGTACAGCTCAGTAAACAAATGGGACGTTACGCTAAGATGCTGTAATTGCAAGGATTGTAAGGATTTTGTGGAGAGGGGAAAAAAAAAAAGGATTGAAGATTATAAGATTAACTGGCACGTAGTGGTTAGGAAAGATAACTTGGTAAATGATGTTTATGGTGTGGTGGTGAACACGAACATCATCCATCTACAGGACTTGACCTGGATCAACTCAGCTTTGGGAATTGCAGTTAACTCTTTGTGGTGTAAATAAGAATCGTACACACAAATGCTGGGGTGATTGAGAGTGGAGAATGACATCTCTGTGTCGTATGACAGTATGGCAGCCATCTGTCACCGCTCGGGAAAACATGGAAAGAATTTGAGTTAATCACTAGGCTAGTGTGAGACATCCTGACACAGGCGCCTTATATATTGATCACCAGATTTATTATACTAGACTTCGTGAGGCTGTGATTCTGTGTCATACTATAAATATAGGAAGGAATGTATGATATATCCTGTCTGTATATGCTTTTTATCTCCATGCACCACGTTATGTCGACGATGGTATGAATTTTCCTATAATATTTTTAGTCGACACACGACGGTTGGAGACCCATCATTCCAGGAATATCTGGTATGATTCTTTACTCGCATTCAAATATTTTGGTCGAAATTTTAGGAATTTGATGATCTAGTTGTCATTAAGTGTATTTAACTCCCGGCTGATTCATCGCGTCTCACATTTTACCCTTCACTTGAAGGCATGTGGCCTTGTTTTGGCTTTTTATTTTGTTTTTGTTTAAATAATGATATTAACGTGAGCACCTGCTATTTCTGTATGGCGGTCTTACCAGCAGACGCCACAACTAGGAAGGAAAGGCTTTCCTCCCAGCACCACCGCTGAGGTGCGGCTCAACGTATGTACTGACGACCACTTGATGGCAGAGAAAAAAAAGTCAGTCATGGTGAATGGAGAGAAATTTCAAGAGCCCACAGAAGATTGAATATGTTTCGCTATTCACGAATATCATTAACGTATTGACGGATGTATTAAAGATTATTATGGAGACATTTTCAGCTAGGTGTGAGATAACAGTTAAAGAATTCTAAGCAATACATTCGTCAGTAGTCGTAAGATAATATGTGATATGATATGTATTTTGTGACTTAGATTGAATTACTATTGAATATTGTTTTTTACGCTGTAGTTTATGATTATAGAATATGATCTTAATTGCTTCCTTTAATGAGGCATAAATTCGTACCTGTTTGGCAATGTGGTAACAGCCATCACCTCGAGTGCTGTGGACTAATGATGTTTACATCTTTGTTAATAAGGGAAGATGGGAACATTTTAGAATAAGAGTTTGGTAGAAACGTTCCTCGTGAAGCCTTACGATACATTTGTGGGGGTAATAAAGCTGTTTGGTAAGTCGTTATATACACAGTTCTGAGATCATTAAACTCCAGTCCAGTCTAGTCTAACCCGTCGCGTGTGTCTTAAGTTATTCGTGGAGGTGGTGTAGTTTAGAAAGGTAACAAGATATAAGTGCTGGGTGCTGACGGCCATGTACCAATTATCCTTGTAAAGTTCTCCTGGTGTTTGTTATGTTTGGAGGCACAGTATTGAGGGGGTTGCAGGTTCCCATTTTATTTGCTGCGGGATTTTGCGTGTGGTAAGTAGCCCACCGAATTCATGAAAAGACAACCGTTGTGGACGGAAGCGAACCTCCCCCTGAGGCAAACCATCCCGAACTGAACATAGCGTTGGTTAACACGGAAGGGTCTCGTCACTTGTTTATTGTGGTATGGTACGATCAAATAATATGGAACAGTAGTTTTAACCCCCCATTTTTTTTCTACATCTCATGGACCGTCTTTTGAGAAAGATACAACTTAGCATCTGTATTTTGATTAGTTGTACGTCCATAGAATCGTGAGGGGTGGACCAGACTGTAACCTGCAGCCCTCGTGTGTGGTGAACATTTTGACCTGTTGTTGTCCATACACTCGGTGGTTGTATATGATGTTATTGGCCAAGATACTACTTGTATCGTCTCTCTCTCTCTCTCTCTCTCTCTCTCTCTCTCTCTCTCTCTCTCTCTCTCTCTCTCTCTCTCTCACTCACTCACTCACACACACACACACATACACAGTAATGTGGTTTTCTGATGTCTTAAGTTAGGGGTTACGTTTCTTGCATTATGTCAGGTTTGACTTTACCTTCCCTATCTGATGTAGCGATGATAGTGTGTGTAGTGATGATGGTGTATCTACACTGTAATAGTGGTATGAACGGTGGTGATGAGTTTTGTGCGTGTTCTGGTCATGATGAGGTGGTTGTTGGTGGGTGTTGTATGCAGTGTTGGTGGTGGTGGTGGTGTCCAGGCGTGAAGGGGAGGCGGCAGTGCCCTGTGATCTCCATAACCAGTTCACTGTCATCACGGCCATCCCCAACAACAGTGATATTGTTGGGGCGCACTGCCTAATGTGTTGATGATAGGGAGGTGTGACTCTCTCTCTCTCTCTCTCTCTCTCTCTCTCTCTCTCTCTCTCTCTCTCTCTCTCTCTCTCTCTCTCTCTCTCCCTCCCTCCAACTCTCCCACGAGGAGGTTGTAGAAGTGTGTGTGTGTGTGTGTGTGTGTGTGGCAGAGCAGGAGAAGTGTATCTCTCCCCGTCTCTTACCCTCTTCATCTGTCTCTCTTCCTGTGATAATGTAGCGTGTTGGGCGTCGGCTCTGATGGGTGATGGGGGTCTGTCACCCATCATGTGATGGTGATGGGTTGGCCATGGGTCCATTTATCATCTTTCTCGCTCAAGCTGGAGGTGATGCTGGAGAGTGGTGCCCTTATGCGCTGTTTCCAAGGGCTTGTTTCTATCCCCTTTGCACGTTAGGGGTTTCTATGACTCATAACTCTAATTCCAGGGGCTAGTTTATTATTTTTTTCTATCCATTCAGCACGCTGGATTTTTTTTAGACTATTTTATGGAGTCTCTTAGGCATTGTCTGTCTCCCTCTGTCTCTCACTGGAGACACTAGGCTTGAGACTTGATGTTACTGGGTGTCCGGAGGAGAGAAAGGTGCAGGGGGCAGTCTTCTAACCCCCCTCCCGTTGCACGAGGGACTTAATTTCTAATATTGTAGTTAACCTCGTTATCTCGGAAGCAATTACTTCAGTCTCTCCGTCTCTCTGCCGCAGGAGGAGATGGGGTGGGTGTGGAGTGTGGCGGTGGTTGCGGTGGTGGGGATGATGCTGCTCCCCTCAGCTGCTCCTTGTTCCTGTCTCTTGTGGCACCCACAGCAACACGTCTGCAAGGCCGACTTTGGTAAGTACCCACACAGCGGCCTCGTGCGCTGGTATACACCCTCCCCCACGAGGGGCAAGTCCCACAACACATTTGGTAAGTACTACCAACACAGTACCAACGTGTGTTGGTGAGAATGACAACCGTGTTGTACTGCCAGTTGCCACAACCTCTGGTACGTGATGTGATGGTAATTACTACAACCAGTTTTGTTTGACTGTTCTCACAACTTTCATAGTAATGTTATGATTACCAAATATTACTTTATGTTATAGTTTTGTTATATATATATATATATATATATATATATATATATATATATATATATATATATATATATATATTATTTTCATTTGTGTCTTGAGAATTTCATGATTCCTATAAGACTTGTAATGTTGGTTTATCTGCTTTGTGCATTCCCATTAGCGATTGGTTCTGTTTGACCCTTATATGTGTTACAGGTGTGTGTGTGTGTGTGTGTGTGTAGTGGTAGCGTATCTCTCTGGTGTGTACACGCAGTTCTGAGGAGCTGAGGGTGTTTTGTAGGGTCAGGTCAGGTCGCGGGAGATCTGCAGGAAGGTCACGACCTCTCTCTCTCTCTCTCTCTCTCTCTCTCTCTCTCTCTCTCTCTCTCTCTCGCCACAGCATTGTGGATGGCCTACCGGAGAGAGAGAGAGAGAGAGAGAGAGAGAGAGAGAGAGAGAGAGAGAGAGAGTAATAGGGACAGGAGGTAAAAAAATACAAAGGTGAATTTAGAGGGGAACATATATATATATATATATATATATATATATATATATATATATATATATATATATATATATGTTATATATGTTCGGTAATGGCCGAAGAGTTTACACTGCTACCAGCTACAAGGCAGCGGGAGCCGGGCCTCGGTCCACGCCCACAGGCACCTAATTCCGTGTGAGTCACCAACTTGTTTCCTGCTTGCATTGTGGTGGTGTTGGTGGTACAGCGAGGACCCGCGCTCGGTACTCCTCCAGTTAAGGTCTGGCGGGATATGGATCTAACCCCCCCCACCCCTCTCCCTCAATCCCCCAGTTACCCCCAACCCCCTTTGTGGGAGACATCCCACCCACTTGGGAGGTGGTGGTACTCTGCTTAGATATCCCACATCGTTTGGGATGTGTCCCCTCTGGGGGTTTACCCCCGAGGTAAACCATCCTGTGCGAAATGTTTGGGGATGTTACCCCCAGATACCCGCTCTGTGTGGGATGTTACCCCCAGATACCCACTCTGTGTGGGATGTTACCCCCAGATACCCACTCTGTGTGGGATGTTACCCCCAGATACCCACTCTGTGTGGGATGTTACCCCCAGATACCCACTCTGTGTGGGATGTTACCCCCAGATACCACTCTGTGTGGGATGTTACCCCCAGATACCCACTCTGTGTGGGATGTTACCCCATAGATACCCACTCTGTGTGGGATGTTACCCCATATATACCCACTCTGTGTGGGATGTTACACCCCCTTAGATACCCACTCTGTGTGGGATGTATCCCTGCAACTTCACCGTCTGAGATTTACCTCGTACATTCCCCACCCTGCGCAGGAAGTACTCCCAGATCACATCCTTGTGTAGCATTGACCATAGGTTCCAGTGTGGGATGTTCTCACACGAACCAGTGTCTGGTATATCCCATATGGTCCCAGAGCCCATGTAAACCATAGATCGGACGTTGGCTAAGGTCCCAAATGGTCCCAGATCTTATATAGTAGCGCGTTCCACCCGTTGCGAGGGGCCAGTATGGTCGGAAATCCTGTTGGTTTGCTGATCGAAATCGGTTAGAAATACCGCCTTTTTTTTTCTCTTTTGCTTGTTTGTTGGTTTGTGGATGTGTTTATTCCCGTCGAAGGCTCTAGCCAGGGGACATGCGAGGGTCTGGCCTAAAATGATTCTTAAGAGGAGTTGGGGAAGCTAAAAGGGATTCTCAAGAGAGAGAGAGAGAGAGAGAGAGAGAGAGAGAGAGAGAGAGAGAGAGAGAGAGAGAGAGAGAAGACTTCTGAACGTGGGATGCGAACCTGTATTTAAGGAAAGGTCTGCCGGAGGAGGAGAGCTCCAAAGCTTAGCGGTGTCGGGAAGGATGCAGAAGACATGGCCAGTGCCCACGAACCCCTGAGCGGCTGACGACGACCACACAGCAATCATGTGACGCTGTGGCTTGGCCAGTATGACGTGGTCTAGGTAATGGGGGGCACACAAGCAGCCAGCTCTCGTGATCAGAAACCGAAGTAATATTCGTGAAATAGGGAGAGAGAGAGAGAGAACGCAAGACTCCGGCGGTGGGGTAAACACTTCAGGTTTCGCTGGTTGTTTTGAACGAGTTGTTACCGTCCGCTTTACTTTGTGGTCCCATACGTGAAGTTGCTTCAGCTGTGCCCAGGTCCATTTGTATACTTTCACCCCCCCCTCCACCCCGCCCAGTAGTGTTGTTCCCACGGCAGTAATTAAGTTCCCACGGCAGCAATTTAATATTTTTGATCGAGGGTTAATTAGGTCACTTCCTGCGTAATGTCAGCCCCACCTTCTAACGAGGCCGCTTGTAGTTCAGGACCAATTATGGTGAATTACGTTGAATTGCCTTTGGATTATCCTCCGTAAATGCTGTGTTGAGTAATGATACGTTTTCCAGTATTATCTCGGGCTGCTTTGGCCTTTACTGGGAAGCTGAGATGATTGAAGCAAACATAAAGGAAAGTAGCAAATATCATGGAAGAGATTATTTATTCATGTAGTTAATCATTTATTTTCATTCATTTATTTTGGTGTGTGTGTGTGTGTGTGTGTGTGTGTGTGTAGAAAGATTACTCACAAATACGTGTACATAAAACATTCCTTTCTGTCGCCCGGCAGTCTGCTCATTTGCATATAATTAATCATGGTTGACTAAAGATAAGTTGTACACACACACACACACACACACACACACACACGTACACATTATACCTTGTATGACAGAGAGAGACAGATGGTGGTGTGTTGAGGGCCTTATTAACTCACTGTGGACGATGCGCGATAGTACGACGGTTTGAGGACGACCCTTGAACACGACGGAACGACTCATGAGCACGGTAGCGCCAGCCGACCGCACGAGCCTTGAGTACCACGACGGAACGACCCAATTGGTCTGGTTGTGTGGTGATTTTGAGTGGGTTGACCCCAAAAAGGGCCATTTAGGTTAAAAGGTCAAATCATTGTATCCAAGGGGGGTTCGAACCCTCGTGATCAAAAGGGTTGTAATAGCATCCCACAATCCCGGGATAATCCCAGCGTTGCCGGGATAATCCCAGATAAAGTGACTGTTATGGAACGCTTGGGTCGGAACTCACCTCTTTCAGAACTTCTTTTCGTCAGCCTCCGTTTCGAGGTGTGACCTGCAGAAGTGGACGCCGAACTCTTGACCCCACGTCGTCCACCTCCCCCAGCCAGGGGTCATGGGGTCAGTATAGGAGGCTGGGGTGCGACAGGAGGAGAGGGTGAGGGAGGGTGTGATGGAAGCCCCCCCCCCTCCTCCTCCTCCCCTCGTGTCAGCCATGTTGATGTTTTTGTCAAGGGTAACATTTCAGAGAAGGTTTGCCGCGTCCCAAAGCCTCTCTCTCTCTCTCTCTCTCTCTCTCTCTCTCTCTCTCTCTCTCTCTCTCTCTCTCTCTCTCTCTCTCGCTGGGTCGTCATGAGACGGCGCAGTCATGACCCGAACCAGTGGGCGGAGGGTCATGCAGAGGGAGGGGCGAGTGGCGGCTGGTCAGGGAAGAGTGTGGTGGATGTGGTGTGAGATGCGTGTCTGATGTAGTGAGGATGGCCGATACCAAATCCTATTTGTATTTTGTCATTTATTTTGACTCGATGTTGTCTCGCGATGGTGCCTGGTCGCCAGGTTTGCCTTGTTGTACTTGGCGTTAATTAACTGTTTCCCGAGGTTTCCACCGTGGTGATGAAGGAGCCACGTTTGACCATCAAGAAGAAACGGATTCCTATATTTTGTTTGTGTTTATGTTTTGTTGATTCAGGTTGACACGTGTGTGTGTGTGTGTGTGTGTGTGTGTGTGTGTGTGTGTGTGTGAGCTGTGGTTTGACCGTCCCTGTTATGAGTACTACTCCTCTGTGTGTGTGTGTGTGTGTGTGTGTGTGTGTGTGTGTGTGTGTGTGTGTGTGTCAGACTCGGGTGTTGAAGGACCCCCTTTTCCATCTTCGTCCACCACCACAGTACAGATAGATAGTGACTCGTTTTATCAGCTCTCTCTCTCTCTCTCTCTCTCTCTCTCTCTCTCTCTCTCTCTCTCTCTCTCTCTCTGTTATCGTACCGTTATCAGCGGCTGCTTCATTATGCACGACAGGGTCGTCCATCATGAGGACGGTGGTTTGCTGCAGGGGGTGACCCAGGTCACCGTGGGTCCTCGTCAGGCCCTCCAGTGGTCAGGTAACGTCAACAGACGTTGTTACGTTGTTCGTTCATCACACATCAACTTTAGTCTTGTTATACAGCTGATACACGAGGTACAGGATGTGGATACACTCTCTTGTATTTCATGGTTCGTTAACGTGAACACTATTAAGTGTGGCGTGTCTTGCCTGCTCACTCCAGGTGTACAGTGTTTGCTCTGTACCAGCCTTGTGGCACAGCTGTCCACAGGTATATATATATATATATATATATATATATATATATATATATATATATATATATATATATGTTTACCAAATGGCGTCTTAGCTTCGTCTCTTCGATGTATATCAACTGACCAAATATTTCTCTCTTGTGTCTCCCCTGATGATGTGATTATTACACGAAAGTGCACTTGGGAACTTATCGTATTTCATTTTCCCCGTGGACTCATAGGAATATATATATATATATATATATATATATATATATATATATATATATATATAATTGGTTGTCACCAGGTTTTTAGCACACGTGGTGGTGTTTGGGTTGGTTAACCCACTGCATTATCAGGCGACGTGATCAGAGCCCGTTGCCTTCTGCAAGCCGGCCATCAGACCCCGGAGGAAAGATAATGTCAACAAGCCACACGGGTCTTCTGCTGCTGTAGCGGTTAAACTTAGCGATAAAGCGGACGCTCTTTTTGGTTGGCTCTCCGCTGCCCTAGAGAGGGCAGTTAAGGCGTCAGCGTCGCCAGTTTATCCTGCGTGGAATGTACAGTCTCTTTTAGGGCATTACTCAGCGCAGATAGACCACGAAGATGTATATTATTTCCCGAGTTTATATAACGATACAGCGGTCTGTCGCACTCTCTGCCCCCCCCCCCCCCTTTTTTTTGTGGTTTTTTTTTTTAAGGATTTGTTCATTTTTATGGTGACATTTGGTTATAGGCAACTGTTCTCTGCACCTTCGGACTGCTGGGCTGCAGGACGACCCCAGTCGTACGTGTTGTTGTGTACTGAAGGGACACACACACACACACACACACACACACACACACACACACACGTACGCACGCACGCCTGCGAGGCAGAAAGAAAACACGAGCCTGGGCCAGGGAGGGTAACTTGACAGCCATTGAATAGAGAGAGAGGGGTTGAAGGGCAGCTCCTCAGAGCAAACTAACCCGCACTTGTCTGGTGATAAAGGCCATAAGTCCGCGTCACTGGAGACACGGGAGGACCTATAGAAAGGCCCACTGCTGCATGTTTGGGCTGGACGTGGCCGCCCTTATATAGATAGGGCTGGGATTAGTCTTGGTTAGGGCTAGGGGTCACTTGCTGGACCTGCGGCGAACACAGAGAGAGAGAGAGAGAGAGAGAGAGAGAGAGAGAGAGAGAGAGAGAGAGAGAGAGAGTACAGGATTCGGTCTCGCTCTGTTAGAAAAGTTCAAACTTGATGAGACATGGGAAAGAGAGACGTGAGCACTTGGTCGTACTCGTAGTGGTGATTGTGATAGTAGTTGTTAAAAATAAGCGGATGGTGATAAGCGACTTGGTTAATCATCAGAAACCAACACTTATAGATATGCAAAAGAGTCATAGACAGTGTAGAAGGGACGGAGTTAAACAGACGCTCTTTATACAGACACCGAGGTGGCTGTGTTCTGGTTATTGACGATGGTTGAGATGGGACTGTTTCGTACTGCGAGTCAGGGTCGGGGGATCTCTGGTGAGAGGAGGTGACGTTGATGAGGACGGTGCTGTAGTTTCTCCCCTGACTGAGGGTTGAGGTCCAGGTGTGGAGACAGTCGGGAGGACCAGTGTGTTGAGCGCC
This sequence comes from Panulirus ornatus, assembly GCF_036320965.1. Lineage (NCBI taxonomy): Eukaryota > Metazoa > Arthropoda > Malacostraca > Decapoda > Palinuridae > Panulirus > Panulirus ornatus. The sequence goes on from NC_092274.1 coordinate 1,379,278, forward strand.
TTTTGATAGGTGTTGTAAGATTGGCTTAGGGTGTGATCTTGTATACCCACCTCTGCACCTTCTCTAGCATCCCCCTGTTTGGTGTGTGGTGGGGGAGGAGCAGTCAGGGGAGGGAGGCGTGGGTGAGTGAGTGTTAGGGGAGGAATGAAAGTTGTGTGGATGATCTTGAGTGCAGGTGGAGGGAGTCCAAGTGTCTTGAGTCTACGGAGAATGTAGAGACGATGACACCTGGAGGATCTGATGATGATGGTGCTGACCTGCTCCTTCCAGCTTTAGTTTATTGTCCAGAGTGACACCTGGAGGGGACTGGGGCCTAGTGAGACAGTATGAGGGGGGTGGGACAGGGCTGGAAGCTTGGTTTGAACATACGAGGCGAGATGTTGGCTCGGGTTGGGGGGGAGAATGTTACAAAAAGTTAAGAACTTGCCGATGTGTGCCTGCATCTGTCGTCAGTTCGGGCCTCGGCCGCTGGGGGCGGGCCAAGCCTCTGACCTAACCTAGCTTAGCCTTGCATAGCTCAGCCTAGCTTAGCCTAGCTTAGCTTAGCTTAGCTTAGCTACCATATCTCACGTATACAAGTGGAGGAAAATCTCACATGAATTAACCATAAGATTAGATACAGTAACAGATAATGGTGTGTATTTCTGCTGTAGTTAGATAAATCTGAATACAGATATACAGTAGGAAGATACGTCATTAAATACATAAATACAGCGTTGTGTTCGAGGTGGATGGAATAGCGAAGTGACTGACGTTGACCCACGTGTACGTGAGGGAGGAACCTGGGCCCAGGGAGGTGGAATTTGAGAGCCACCGTAATCGTGGCTTATGAAGGTGTATTATTATTATTCCCTGGGAAGCTGGACGAGTCAGGCTGCGGTATATATAATATTTCCTTGGCGCTGCCCGGGGAATGTGGTGTGTGTGTGTGTGTGTGTGGGAGAGAGTAGTGCCAAGTGCCAGGTATGTTAATGGTGGTCGTATGTTGTTGGATGCCCGCTGACCGCTCACAACACCTGCCATAGTGTGGACCGAGATGAAGGCAGTGTTGTGAGAGAGGTTATATTTTTAGTTTCATTCAAATGGCTGAAATGGTTTAACTTGGGGGGGGGGGGGGGGTCATGGGAGGGGGAGGGAGTGTCTCATGGGAGGGGGAAGGTGTGGGGGGGGGGGAGTGTTTCCATGGCTGTGTGTACAGTTCTGGACTCAAAGGGTTGATGGTCATGTATATCACGGGTTCCCTCCCACGTGGTGTAGCGGTTAGCGATCCTGAGTGTGACACATTCACGGGCCGCCGCCCGCCCGCCCAGGGTCGAGCATGGCATAGGTTCGAGTCCTAGTTGCGGCAGTCGGTCCACAGTCAACCCAGGTGTTCATCCACCCCCTAGAGGGATGGCCTTGATCCGGGTCTCAACTGATCGTACCGTCGCAATTAACGTAAAGAAAGATACTTTTTCCTGATACCAGTAATTCATTACCCCCACTTTGAGTAATTACCTTCAGTATTGAGTTACTCCATTGGATTATATTACTCACCCCTTCCACGATGAGTAACGGGGTGTTGTTTGACTCACTGCTTGCCAGGTGAATGTCTTGACTCACTGTTTATATAGAGACACATCATCTGGGCCAGTCGTGTGGGTCGACCTCACGACCCCGGGTGGTGTGGGGGTGACCTCACGACCCCGGGTGGTGTGGGGGTGACCTCACGACCCCGGGTGGTGTGGGGGTGACCTCACGACCCCGGGTGGTGTGGGGGTGACCTCACGACCCCAGTGGTGTGGGGGTGACCTCACGACCCCGGGTGGTGTGGGGGTGACCTCACGACCCCAGTGGTGTGGGGGTGACCTCACGACCCCAGTGGTGTGGGGGTGACCTCACGACCCCGGGTGGTGTGGGGGTGACCTCACGACCCCAGTGGTGTGGGGGTGACCTCACGACCCCAGTCGTGTGGGGGTGACCTCACGACCCCGGGTGGTGTGGGGGTAACCTCACGACCCCAGTGGTGTGGGGGTGACCTCACGACCCCAGTGGTGTGGGGGTGACCTCACGACCCCAGTGGTGTGGGTCGACCTCACGACCCCGGGTGGTGTGGGGGTAACCTCACGACCCCAGTGGTGTGGGGGTGACCTCACGACCCCGGGTGGTGTGGGGGTGACCTCACAACATCGCTCGTTCGTCCATCAAGTGGTGTGGGGTGACCCCAAAACATGGTTTGCGTATTCAGCAGTCATTTGTTTGAGGAGGAGGGAGAGGGGGTTGTTGCATGGGTGGAGGCGGGTGGAAGGGGGAGGGGTTGTTGCATGGGTGGAGGCGGGTTGTGGAGGAGGGGATTGTGGGCAAATTCGTGGGGCGCGGCTCACACTGTGTGTGTGTGTGCGCGTGTGTGTTTGTGTCTTGCCTCACCATCGTCACCATAACCCTTCATCATCGCCATCAGCATTGTCATCATCATCATATCTCTCTCTCTCTCTCTCTCTCTCTCTCTCTCTCTCTCTCTCTCTCTCTCTCTCTCTCTCTCTCTCTCTCTCTCTCCGGGAGTCAGCAGGCACCGTCAGCACGACCTACCTAACCCCCCCCCCCCCCCCACACACACTCACTGTCAGTGGTTTGTGTCAGGGATTCCTTCTCTTCCCCCCCCCCCCCCCCCCCCCCGACCCTCTCCGTCCCCCCCCCCCCCGCACTCCCTCCCGTCACACACACCCAGGGGGGGACCCCACCCACCTACCACCACCTGGCCAAAAATAACCCTTACCTCACCCTGTCATAGGGTCCTGAATACCACACAAGGATAACCCCCTCCTCCCCCCCCTCCCTACCGGGGGTTAAGCCCTTGTTGGCCGTATTGAGAATTCCGGCTGCGTGCTTTTGGCCTCTCTTCAGTCATGTGTGCAATTATGCTCCAGGTTCAGCGCGTTAATGGAGCATTATATACCGACGCTACCTCGGGGTCACCAGAGAGACGTGATGCCTGATATATAGACTCCATGTGAGGCTGGGCCTCGGCAGAATGGGGGATTAATGGTCGTTAATGGGGACGAGGTGGCGGCGGTGATGGTGGTTGGCTGTTGAAGAGGGAGCGGTGGTTTACTGGAGAGAGAGAGAGAGAGAGAGAGAGAGAGAGAGAGAGAGAGAGAGAGAGAGAGAGAGAGAGAGAGAGAGAGAGAGAGAGAGGTTTAGCAAGGGCAGCTGTGCAGGTGGGAATGCCATAGAGAGAAAAAAAAAATGTATACTTGAAGAGCTTAGCGTAAAAGGGGATTTCGGTATAAACATGGATATAGAAAATGGGAGGCGGGAATGCAGTATAAGAACATGATGCGCCAGATGGTTGAAGGTCCTGCAGTGTGCACAGGTCTGCACCACACAGCCACATGCCAAACCTTACATACACAAGTAAGGCCACAAGTAAGGTATAATATATATATATATATATATATATATATATATATATATATATATATATATATATATATATATTATACTTTGTCGCTGTCTCCCGCGTTAGCGAGGTAGCGCAAGGTAACAAACGAAAGAATGGCCCAGCCCACCCACGTACACACACACACACACACACACACACACACACACACACACACACACATATATATATATATATATATATATATATATATATATATATATATATATATATATATATATATATATATATTCGTTTTTGAGTAGAATCTTGGCAGCAACGAAGTTATTTCTCATTTGGAACATATGTGTGGCAGATGTATTGTCTCCACCATGTCATGTGCTGTATGGATACTGTACCGAGTGATATGAATGCAGAGAGTGTGAATGAAAAGTTCTCGATGTGAGTGAAGAGTTTGCCCAGGGGAATGAACTCTTTCCTGATGGGAATGAAGTGGTTATGTGATCGAATTTAAGATCACAGTGATTTGAAGGAGGCTACGAGTCCATAGGCACTGAGGATGTGTAGGATTGTGGGTCCGGTCAAAAGGTACGTCATTGTATTCAAGGGTCTCGTACCGTCGTGCTCAAGGGTCGTACCGTCGTGCTCAAGGGTTGTACCGTCGTGCTCAAGGGTCGCACCGTCGTGCTCAAGGGTCGCACCGTCGTGCTCAAGGATCGTACCGTCGTGCTCAAGGATCGCACCGTCGTGCTCAAGGGTCGTACCGTCGTGCTCAAGGGTCGCACCGTCGTGCTCAAGGGTCGTACCATCGTGCTCAAGGATCGTACCGTCGTGCTCAAGGATCGTACCGTCGTGCTCAAGGGTCGCACCGTCGTGCTCAAGGGTCGTACCGTCGTGCTCAAGGGTCGTACCGTCGTGCTCAAGGGCTGTACCGTCGTGATCAAGGGTCGTGTACCGTCGTGTTCAAGGGTAGTACCGTCGTACTAAGGGTCGTACCGTCGTGTTCTGGGGGTTAATGAGAGACGCGCCTGACTGCCATTAAATTCGAATTACATAAGTACCAGAATCTCGCTTCAGGCTCTGTGAATATCGACCATTCATCATGTCCGGTAATTACATCACCGTACATATTTTTTCATCCCATATCCTGTTGAGTAATTGGGTCGTTATTATTGGCCATTTGGTCGTTGAGGGAATGACGTGAATTATACACAGCGAAGGAAGAGGATGACGTATTGGTAACAGACGAGGAGGAGGAGGAGGAAGAAGACGATAGACAGGATGGAAGATGGAAAGTCGCTCCGTCGGACGAAGATAGTGGATCCCTGTGTGACGTCAGCCAATAGGGATTCGAACCCCGGGTGGTCAGGACTGAGTCACCACCTGGTGGGGGGGGGGGGTAAATACCGGTAGTTGGGAGGCACTGCAGTGATATGGTAATTATGGGGCGGGGTCGACAGATGGCGGCGAGGGTTAGCTGTGGTGGTGAGAAGCGCACAAGACTTGTGTGTGTGTGTGTGTTGGAGGCTTTATATGAGCGTTAGCTGTGGGTGATGAGGTTCGTGTTAGTTGTAGCTGTAGGTGGTGAGGTTCGTGTTAGTTATAGCTGTGGGTGGTGACGTTCGTATTAATGGCAGACGAAATTGATTGTGGCGTTATTATTGATGCCGGCTTGAAGTGACGGAGGCCTTTAAAATGTTAGCTGTGGTGATGCGGGTCATCATAGCGGTGTTAGCTGTGGTGATGCGGGTCATCGTAGCGGTGTTAGCTGTGGTGATGCGGTGGGTGTTAGCTGTGGTGGTGGTGGTGGAGACTCCGCTGGTGTCAGCCACAGTCCTGACCGCTATGGTGCCCGTCCGAGGCACCGCCACATATCACCTTGCAGGATGTAAACAAACCCGCCTCGTCAGCTGTTCGAGTGAGTGGTCCACGGTTCGAGCCCCGCCCTCCCGCCTCTGGCCGGCGCTGACTGACGCTTTCAGGGGATTGTGCCATCCCAGTTGTGGGACGTCAGCATCGGCTGACGACGCTTGCTGACGCCCGGTTAGTGTGGTTAAGGTCCACTAGGACAGGGGTAACGGGGTACGTCGTAGCGATGTCATGCCTCCCCCCAGGTTGCTCTACCGGGGTCGTAGGTAACCCGGTTGATTTACCGGGGTCAGGTGTACCGGGGTCAGGTGTACCGTAGTCAGGTGTACCACGGTGGAGGGTCGGATCCACCTTGCTTTAAGGATCGTACCTTCTTGCTTAGATATTGCTCTCTCTCTCTCTCTCTCTCTCTCTCTCTCTCTCTCTCTCTCTCTCTCTCTCTCTCTCTCTCTCTATATATATATATATATATATATATATATATATATATATATATATTTTTTTTTTTTTTTTTCATACTATTCGCTATTTCCCGCGATAGCGAGGTAGCGTTAAGAACAGAGGACTGGGCCTTTGAGGGAATATCCTCACCTGGACCTCTTCTCTGTTCCTTCTTTTGGAAAAAAAAAAAAAAAAAAAAAATATATATATATATATATATATATATATATATATATATATATATATATATATATTCCTATGAGTCCACGGGGAAAATGAAACGAAAAGTTCCCAAGTGCACTTTCGTGTAATAATCACATCATCAGGGGAGACACAAGAGAGAAATGTAACAGTCAGTTGATATTCATCGAAGAGACGAAGCTAGGACGCCATTTGGTAAACATGTGTAAACATGTTTCATTTTCCCCGTGGACTCATAGGAATATATATATATATATATATATATATATATATATATATATATATATATATATATATATATATATATATATATATATATATATATATGTATGTATATATATATATATATATATATATATATATATATATATATATATATATATATATATATATATATATATATATATATATATGTATGTATATATATATATATATATATATATATATATATATATATATATATATATATATATATATATATATATATATATATATATGTATGTATATATATATATATATATATATATATATATATATATATATATATATATATATATATATATATATATATGTATGTATATATATATATATATATATATATATATATATATATATATATATCCTCCCAATTGTATTTTTTAATTCAAGATAAACTTGGTCAAGATATATGACCTTTTTTTATCATTATTTGTTGAATTTAGTGGGAGGAAAATTCCTTTGTTTTTGTATGCACAAAGGACGCTTTGATAGCGCCCAACCCCCGTGACGTCACAACAAGGAAATCGCATCTTATATGCGAGTTGTGTATTTACACTTGCATTCGTAGCCAATGCGAGGGCATTGTTTGCAGATAGTGCAGAGGTACGTACGTAGATCAGCTGTTTGGCCCTTATCCTCTTTTTTTCTTCAAGGAATGCAAGTGTCAACAGTGCAGTTGTAAACAATGAGAAGTTGTCAACCCGCGTGTCATACGGCATCCCGTCCCTCCGTCCTCCCCCGCCATTCATGTTTTGGCTCCGTCCACGCGGGTGGGTTGGGAACGCTTCGGCCTGAATGAGGGGGGAAGGTATCCCACACGGGAGAGAAAATGGGGGTGAGGCTGAAGAATGAAGGGGTGTGACGTCAGGGGGGGTTGGTCACAGACCCGGTTGGGCATGTCTCGTGTCAGGTTATTGGTAGAATAAGACGTTTTCAGAAAATTGTAAATTACAGACATGTAGATAACATTTGACATGTAAATTACATATATGTTTGAATTGTGCCTCACGACTACAGACACAGCCAGGCTGGCCCAGGTCGTATAGAACGCTACAAGTACACACCCACATCCCATCCTCGCCATTGTGAATATTTTTGTATTACATTTAATGTCTGTTGTAAAGATTGTTCTGCGCCGCCCTCCCTCCTCCTGTATAGTCACAATCTATTTATTAATTTTTTTTTGTCATCTGTATATTTTCATTCTCTTGTGCTTCATGTTCTGTCCATTTACCGTTAGATGGTACTTATGTTTTTTATGTTGAATGCCGAGTTAAAGGGGTCAAGAAATAAAAAGAGGAAAGATATTCTGAGAATATTATGGGCAAAGTCAGGGAAGATATAAGAAGGTGGAGTTGCAGAACTTTAGCAGTGTAGGGTAAGAAACAGACGTCACAACATTTGAGTTGCCGACGACCACACAGTAATCATGTGACGATGTGGCTTGTCCACTGTTACGCGATCTAGCTCATGGTGGCGGGGGGGCGCACAGGCAGCCAGCACTCGGGAGACCAGGACCCGGGGTAATAACTATGGAACTGGGAAGTGAACCTTGATTGCGACTGAGAGCAAGTGGGTCCAAGCCTTGATGACGTGGATTACTCTGGACTGTGTGGATGTGGAGGTAGCGCCTCACCACACGTGAGGTGGAGGTGCTCCATACATGGACAAATACAGACGCACATACACATGTATACAGAGCCCATTGCGTCGAGGTCCGTAACCTCCAGTCTCCTTGAACTTCCTGGAGGGCCACTGGTGTGTGTGTGTGTGTGTGTGTGTGTGTGTGTGTGTGTGTGTGTGTGTGTGTGTGTGTGTGTGTGTGTGCTTGCAGGCAAGCCACAGGATCACTCTACACTCCCCCCCCCTTCCCTCCCAGTACACCCCCCACATCCTTGCTTTACCAGCGCCACGATACACAGTCACTTCTTTCATACAGCCAGAACACTTAACTGTCTTCATGTATAGCTCACACCTGTGTGTGTGTGTGTATCTTTACTCTCTCTCTCTCTCTCTCTCTCTCTCTCTCTCTCTCTCTCTCTCTCTCTCTCTCTCTCTCACACACACACACACACACACACACACACACACACACACACGTATGACCTGTCATAATCCTCATAATAAAGATAATTAGAAGAATAACGTTACCCTAATTATATTTGTTTACTAATACACAAAACATTTATTTCCCACCGTGTGTCTGTATTAGGTAGGACATCGTGCGAAAATGCCTGACTGTATTCTATGCCACGCTGTACCCATGTCTTGGCTACAGTAAACATCACTGTAGCTCAGTATTTACAAACGCATGCCACTGTGAGTTAGTGTTACCAAGGCCTACACGGTGTGGCCGGGGTGACTGTAAAAGTGTAAAATTGTAAAAGTGTAAATGTATGACATTACGTAAGACGGGAGACACTGCGTAGCGTCTGGCCTTGCCAGGGCGGCGTCACACCGCGCCCCGGGCGTCCGTAAGGTGGTGACTTGGTTCCTATAGTGTTTATGACTTAGTGTGATTAACTGACGCGTGTTTGGCTTTTCAACGTTTGCTGGGGGTGGTTTGAGGCGTGGGGGGAGGGGTGGTTGATGGGAGGGGGGTGTTGTGGAAGGTGGGGGGGTTGTGGAGGGAGGGGAAGGAGGAGTTACACCTCGTAACGACCGTACCAAGCTGGCTCCCTCCTCCCCAAGGTCACCCTCCGTGATCTGCTCAGCAGGAGGCCTCCTGTGGGTGCCACATTCCCCTCCACACCCCCACACACACACACACACGTACACCATCCTCCGGGGGGGACATCGCCGTGCCGCCCAGCATGACCCATCTATCTCCACCTCTTCAGGATAGATGTCATGTTCTCAGACGATAATGACAGGGTGGAAATTGTCCATCTTGAAGGCATAAAAGCCTCACTTGTGTACAAGATGGTCCATTGATTATTATCTGTCGGTGATGAAAGGTTGAGCATTCTCTTAAGATGGTTTGAATTGAGGCTTCTTCTGCCCGGACGATGTGGTGAAAGAGAGCTTTCTCGATGGCGAAAGTCGTGCGATCTATTTCAACCTGGGTCTATCAGTATGGTAATAGACAGTCAGTCATCATTCTCGATGGTAGTAGGTTAGAGAATCAGTTTCGGCGGTGATGGGTTAGTGTTGGTGGTGATGGTGGTGATGGGATAGTGTAGGTGGTGATGGGTTAGTGTAGGTGGTGATGGTGGTGATGGGTTAGTGTAGATGGTGATGTTGGTGATGGGATAGTGTAGGTGTAGTGGTGTTTATGGGTTAGTGTAGGTGGTGATGGGTTAAGGCATGTGTGTGTGTAGGGCCACACGGTTTTGTGATGAGTAATGTAACCTGTTTGTTTGTTCCTGGCCATGTTAGCAGTACCCGTAACAGCTGCCAGTATACAGGGCCTAACGAGTGGAGGTTTACAGAGCCTAGCTGTATCATACAGGTGGTCGTATACAGGATCTAAGTGTACCCTACAGTGGCAGTGTACGAAGCCTGACTGTTCTATACAAGACGATGTATACAGGACTACATGTATCCTGTAAGTGGTTGTATACATATTCCAGACTGTCTGTTCCGTTTGAATGCTAGATAGTATGTATACCCTGGACTGTACCGTACTGGTATACATGTGATGTAGACCCTACTGGGCAAGTGTGACGTCATGAGACGCCACACTTGTTAGTCAAGTTATTGTTGACATTTATCTTCCGGTGGGGGGGAGGGGGGGGGGGTAGTAAGGTCGGCCACCTTGCTTCTCCTCCTCCGATCGTCCACCTCAGAACACCACTAGATAATGTAACACAGCTCCACCTCAGAACACCACTAGATAATGTAACACAGCTCCACCTCAGAACACCACTAGATAATGTAACACAGCTCCACCTCAGAACACCACTAGATAATGTAACACAGCTCCACCTCAGAACACCACTAGATAATGTAACACAGCTCCACCTCAGAACACCACTAGATAATGTAACACAGCTCCACCTCAGAACACCACTAGATAATGTAACACAGCTCCACCTCAGAACACCACTAGATAATGTAACACAGCTCCACCTCAGAACACCACTAGATAATGTAACACAGCTCCACCTCAGAACACCACTAGATAATGTAACACAGCTCCACCTCAGAACACCACTAGATAATGTAACACAGCTCCACCTCAGAACACCACTAGATATAAAACGCAGTTCCTTCAGGTCGGCCCACACACCACCATCTCTTCCTCGACCTTCAGCTTTGACAGAAGACCACATACAACCCCGTGATTGCTCCGGCGTACATATGACTGTAATCTGCGACCTTGCCATGGTCATTTGACTTTTAGGGGAAAAAAATATTGAAGGAACGCGGAAAGCGACCCAAAAAAAAAAACCCTGACGTTGGACCAGTGGTTTGAGCAGTGGTGTGGGCTATTACCACTTGTGGTATTTGGGGACGATTTCCTGCCACTGGTGTTTTTATGTATCTTCCTCTGCATTACGAACGCGTCTGTCTGTCTGTCGGAATGTTGATGTTTCTTTTTAAGATTTTGTGATGACAAGAGGTTGATGTATGATCGGGTTGTTGATTGAGAGACTCGCCTTGTGTTGCTGGACCTGCTGTGTTGGGGAGAGTGTCGCAATACCATCGATTGAAATGGACAGAATTGATGGGACCTGATTGATGATTATAATAACCATTACTGTGGGATTGAGACAAGTTTCGTTCTGTTGACGTCGACGCGAACGGGATTTTTTTTAAGCTGTCTGACTCAACAGCATAAAAACGGGATAAATATAACTACCAGTAATTAACATTCCGTGGATAAATTATGCCGAGTGCTACGTATTTCTCGAGGAATTTTGATAATGGATGTGTTGACGACTTGTAGTACAGCGAGGGAACACTTGTGTTCCATCGTCTCGTACGAGGCAACACCACATGGTCTGCTTGGTTGCCTCGTGTTAACCAGTGTTCTGTGACAGTGTTCTGGGAAATGCTGTGGCGGCTGGCGTCACATGTGTGTGGTTGCAGCACGGGTCTGGCCAACACCACAGTTCCCCACGACCCGGGGACGAGGAATGGTGCTCAAGATGGCCAAGGCTTTCACAGTAGGAGACTTGTAGAACACTAGGACAAGTTAACCATCAGGTAGCGTTCGAGGCCAGAGCTACCAGTGCCTTTTGAAACATGGCTTAAGTAATTACCGACATTAATGAACCAAATATACGTATCTTTATTGATATTGATTAGCTATATAAACCTATTAGATAAACATCTTTTTTAACAGTTCATCCGTAGCTTATTAATATCTAAGTTACGTCTTCCTCATTAAAGTATTTTTTTGTTTTATATTTTTATTCTTTCTTGTAGAATTCCCATGTCAGTATACTCGTTCAGTACCAAGTGGTCTTCATCTGTAACTATAGAATTCCCATGTCAGTATACTCGTTCAGTACCAAGTGGTCTTCATCCTAACTTTTCCTGGCTGGTGATATGCTGAGGGGGGGTCCTGCTGGGTGGGTAGGGGGCCCCTCTGCTTATTATCCTGTTTCCATCATTAAAGATTAGGAATTTAAGATGCTGTCTCTGACCTCCAGGGAATAGACTCGTCATAGACCATCAGGTCTTGTGTTATCTGGCTCTCCCATCAGATAACCTCGTTACAGACCATCAGGTCTTATGTTATCTGGCTCTCCCATCAGATGACCGCATCACAGACCCTCAGATCTTGTTATGTGGCTCCCCCACGTAAGTACCTCCACACCCACATAATCTCCCCACCCTCAGATCTCCTTCACCCCGCCAGCCCGCCCTCCCGCCCCTCCCACCCTCAGAGCCGGATGCATCAGGACTCAACAACAATGGGTCGTCTTGCTAAGGGCGTCACACACTGCAGGCGTCACATATTGTCCCGGGGAACATGATATTCTGCGTAGGAGAGAGAGAGAGAGAGAGAGAGAGAGAGAGAGAGAGAGAGAGAGAGAGAGAGAGAGAGAGAGAGAGAGAGAGAGAGTTTTCTCTACCAAGCGGGCGTGATGAACCATTGATTGACGATGGTATGATCCAAATTGTGATTCGAAGTCAATGCTGAGGGTCGGGGTGAGGGGGAGGGGAGAGCAGGTGTGAGCTGGTGATAACTGTCGAATCACCAGAGGACGAGCACGGTAATTATCGGTCCTCGTAGGACGGGGGTGATAATGGAGGCAATATCCGCCATAAGTAATGAATGCCAGGCCTTAATGACGCGGGGGGCGGGGTTCGAGACAGGCCCTGACCACCTTTGCCATGAGCCGTCTCGGGTTACGTCTTCTGGAGCGATACAATGTTTATTTTTAGCTCGACTGAAGGACCGGTTCGCCGGCCCGAATGATTTGGTAGTTTCCTGCCACGTTTGACATCCCGTCCACCCAGAGAGACGGATGTGATGTCCCTCTGTTTCAGACGGGTTTCAGGTTGATGGGACGCGGGACAGAACTTTGGGCTCGATTTGCTACAGAGGGAGAAGGAATATGGGCCAAAGGGTGGGTTTTATCGTACGCTAAGGATCGTTCTCGTCTTGCCCAGAGGGTTCGCGCATCGTACGCCTGTAGGAGGAAGTTAACGTACCTCTGGAACCATCGTCGCACTCTGAGTTTGTCGTGCCCACAACATGAAGTTGTATTACATGAGAAAAGTTGAATGTTTGAAAGGCTAAAGCTCTACCCTGGTTGAAAGTGTCGTACCCAAAAGATAGGCTTGATAATGTACAAGAGGATTAATTAATCGTACTGAATGATATGGTAACTATAACTAAAGTATATTAACTTCATACTTTCGGTACAACAGGGTCATCCGTTGTGTTCATTAGCTTGACTGCTTCAGTGCGGTTGAGGAGAAGCGATTATCTTATTCATACAATGAAGTTATGGTGCCCAAGTGATGAAGTTATTAGGAAATGAAGGTATGCGAAAGAGATGACTTATGTACTCGAGGAGTGAAGTTATTGTACTTTTAATGGGAAGTTGTTGTACTCTCGTATCAGTTTATCACACTGGAGATGGTTATCGAACGCAAGGTATGATTTTATCGTACGCTAGGGCTGAAATTATCGCACTCGAAGTAGTTATCGTACACAAGGTGTTAAGTTACCCCACTCAAGGGGAAAGGTTATCGTACCAAATGAGTAAAGTTAACTTTACCCGGTGGGTGAAGTTATCGTAAGGTTGAGATCATGGTATTTAAGAGATATCGTCGACCTACTCAAGGAGGAAAGTTATCGTACTGAGTAGTTGAAGTTAACGTACTCAGAGTACGAGCGAGACTCTTCTAAATGGGAAGTTTGTGTTTGATTAAGTCATGATGCTCCTAGTGGTAATGTTAACTGTGACTGTGTGTAAAGCCTCTGACTTCAGGCATCGAATCAACACTGAAGGACATTGATATGTTACTCCGGGTTTGAAGTTATCGTACATTGTGGTCTTTGTTATCGTACACTCTGATGAACGATGGCTGGTAAAGGCGTTGGCTCTCTTGTTGAAGGTGTTGGGTTATCTTAATGGAGACAGTTGGTGGGAGGTAGGTGGTAGAAGTATGGGGTGTAGACCCTCGAGCACGATGGTACGATCCTTCATCTTGACGGTACGACGACCCTTGAGCACGACGGTACGATCTTTCATCATAGTGGTACAACCCATAGGTATAATAATGTGGCCTTTTTACTTGCTTAGGCCGTCATACCCAGTGATGCAACAGTCGTGTTCAAGGCTCTCACCGTCGTACTCAAGGATCGTACCGTCGTGCTCAAGGATCGTACCGTCGTGCTTAAGGATCGTACCGTCGTGTTCAAGGATCGTACCGTCGTGTTCAAGGGTCGCACCGTCGTGCTCAAGGATCGTACTGTCGTGCTCAAGGATCGTACCGTCGTGCTCAAGGGCCGCACCGTCGTGCCCAAGGATCGTACCGTCGTGCTCAAGGATCGTACCGTCGTGCTTAAGGATCGTACTGTCGTGCTCAAGGATCGTACCGTCGTGCTTAAGGATCGTACCGTCGTGCTCAAGGATCGTACCGTCGTGCTCAAGGGTCGTACCGTCGTGCTCAAGGATCGTACCGTCGTGCTCAAGGATCGTACTGTCGTGCTCAAGGATCGTACCGTCGTGCTTAAGGATCGTACGGTCGTGCTCAAGGATCGTACCGTCGTGCTCAAGGGTCGTACCGTCGTGCTCAAGGATCGTACTGTCGTGCTCAAGGATCGCACCGTCGTGCTCAAGGGCCGCACCGTCGTGCCCAAGGATCGTACCGTCGTGCTCAAGGATCGTACCGTCGTGCTCAAGGGCCGCACCGTCGTGCCCAAGGATCGTACCGTCGTGCTCAAGGGCCGCACCGTCGTGCCCAAGGATCGTACCGTCGTGCTCAAGGATCGTACCGTCGTGCTCAAGGGTCGTACCGTCGTGCTCAAGGATCGTACTGTCGTGCTCAAGGATCGCACCGTCGTGCTCAAGGGCCGCACCGTCGTGCCCAAGGATCGTACCGTCGTGCTCAAGGATCGTACCATCGTGTTCAAGGATCGTACTGTCGTGCTCAAGGATCGCACCGTCGTGCTCAAGGGTCGCACCGTCGTGCTCAAGGATCGTACCGTCGTTCTCAAGGATCGTACCGTCGTTCTCAAGGATCGTACCGTCGTGCTCAAGGATCGTACCGTCGTGTTCAAGGATCGTACCATCGTGTTCAAGGGGCGCACCGTCGTACTCAAGGATCGTACCGTCGTGCTCAAGGATCTCACCGTCGTACTCAAGGATCGTACCATCGTGTTCAAGGATCGTACCGTCGTGTTCAAGGGGCGCACCGTTGTGCCCAAGGATCGTACCGTCGTGCTCAAGGATCGCACCGTCGTGCTCAAGGGCCGCACCGTCGTGCTCAAGGATCGTACCGTCGTGCTCAAGGATCGTACCGTCGTGCTTAAGGATCGTACCGTCGTGCTCAAGGATCGTACCGTCGTGCTCAAGGATCGTACCGTCGTGCTCAAGGATCGTACCGTCGTGCTTAAGGATCGTACCGTCGTGCTCAAGGATCGTACCATCGTGTTCAAGGGGCGCACCGTTGTGCCCAAGGGTCGTACCGTCGTGCTTAAGGATCGTACCGTCGTGCCCAAGGATCGTACCGTCGTCTTCAAGGAGTTAAGAGCAACAAGGACAAACTCACACTAAACTGTGTTGTTTATGACTGTTAAGTAGTAAAGTCACTACTTAGAGAGCGAAGGGCTGATCGTTAAGTAGAGAGTTATGGCTACTTAAGACCCAGTATGGTAGTGGAGTTGCTAGACTTAAGGTTATATGTTGTGCACCGAGGACGCACTGCCTCTCCCAGGGGGTAATTATGTGGACACACGAACGAGCAATTGCGAACTGGGCGAACTGGTGGTGGTCAAGTGATGGTGATAGTGGTGGTCAAGTGATGGTGATAGTGGTGGTCAAGTGATGGTGATAGTGGTGGTCAAGTGATGGTGATAGTGGTGGTCAAGTGATGGTGATAGTGGTGAGGGGGTGGGTGTTGACGTCAAGACACGACAGGAACAAGATGGTTGGGAAGGTGGAGGGGGTGGAAAAGAAGTGTCAAAAAAGTGGTTTGAATTTCCAGGAGAGAGAGAGAGAGAGAGAGAGAGAGAGAGAGAGAGAGAGAGAGAGAGAGAGAGGAAGTAGGTCATTGAGAGCAGTTAAGATAAGAGAGTAAGAACATTAGACTGACATACTTAAAAATCCCGGGTGGGTGGGATGATGTGTGGGGCGGGGGAAGGTGGGACACCTCCTCACCCCCAAGGCTAGCTTAACTGCCCTTTAGGGCCACACCATCGTCGCACACAGGGGTCGTTCCGTCGTCCTCAAGGGTCGTAACGTCGTGTCCGGGTTACAGAATACGTTCATTACGTCCCAACCCAAGTGTTCTACCCCAAGGGGGTTGATTGAGCTGATGGCTGCCCTCTCTCTCTCTCTCTCTCTCTCTCTCTCTCTCTCTCTCTCTCTCTCTCTCTCTCTCTCTCTCTCTCTCTCACAGCATCAAATTACCCCCTCCCCCCCTCCCCCCTCCCTAGATATTCCGAGGAGTGTGTGGGAGTTGGATGAGTAAGGTGGAGCAGTGGTTGTTGCCCCACTGTGTAAAGTCGACCAATCGCACCCCATACATCAGCCAGGTGTTGCTGGGGGAAGTTTCAGTTGTGTTACCTACCCCAGAGACGGTGGCTGAGTGTTGCCAAACTCCTCGGGCTGGCAGCCCCCCCTAATGTACGGGGATGGGAGGTGAGTATCTCACTCTTTCTCTCTGGGGAGTGTCAGGTCCCATATTTGGGGGATGTGCCTCTCTTTGGGGGGGTTAAGGCTCTCTGAAGAATTGGCTTTCGTGGGCAGATGTTTGTCTCTGGGGTTGGATCGGGAACACACATTGGGTAACCAGACTTACGCAGACTTGATCTATCGGGGGGTCTTTAATTAATTGGTCTTTGACCTGAGGTGGTCTTCCTGGCTCTTGAGACAGGTCATCCTGTGTTTCACATGACCTTGATGTAGACCACGGCGATCTCATTCTCTCCCAGCCTCACAACATCATCTCATGGGGTCGTATTTTTTGCATGATGGTACGTGGTGTTGTCGTAGTGTTACGTGGTCTGTCATAACTATATTCCAGTCGCGATTTGAACTCGGTGTAAACTTACAGTGTCTCAAGTTCTGTTGTCTGTTCGTGAGTGAATCTTAAAATGGTCGTGACTTAATCTTAAAATGGTCGTGACTTAACCTTAAAATGGTCGTGACTTAATCTTAAAATGGTTGTGACTTAACCTTAAAATGGTCGTGACTTGTCTTTAAGTTGTCTTGACTTTGCATAACGTGGTCTTTAAGTGTTCTTGACTAGCTGTTACTTAAAGTATTCTTGACTAGCTGTTACTTAAAGTGGCCTTAGCTTAGGTATGAAAGTGTTTTGTATTTGGTCTATTTTAAAGTGGCCTTGCCTGGTTGTACTGTACTTTCCTGACTGGTTGGTGGGAGACACGGCCTTGCGTGACCTTGGCTCACCAGCAATTTTCTGTCAGGTTCAGATAAAAACTTGTTTTATCTATTATTTGATTGTATGTCCTCAAGATTAATATCTTTGAGTATTTCCCCGGTTTCTTTTTGTTATTAGCTGACGTGGCTGGGTAAGAATATTTCTATATTGAAGCCAAGTCTTTGGTTGAAGGAAGAAGATACTCGTAAAATCCAAGGAAGTGTACCATATTGTTCAGGGGTCGTACCGTCTTGCTCAGAGGATTAAGTGTTTATGCTCACCAGGCTTTTTATTTCTAGCTCTAGAAAGACCTCTGTCTCTTAAGGCTTTTAGGCAGTTACACTTCATTCAAGCTTAAAAAGCTTTTGAGGCTTTTTTAAAAGCTTCCAGTGGCTTCCAGATCACGTGAAGCTCTTGAGAATCCCAGCTGCGTATCTCTGAAGATCTTTTAGCTTTTAAAAAGAAAACTTTTTAGCCTTGATTCTTGTAGCTTCATTGAGGTTCTCCTCTGGGACTCCAGGAATTCTTAAACTTTCAGCTTCGAAAGCTGATAAGCTTGTGAGGCTTATGGATCTTAAGGTAAGATGGTTACTCGCCATCCGGTTTTCGAGGCAAAAGATGGTTAAGGGTTCTTCAACGGCTCTTGGATCTAAATGCAGCACGTTGGACCACCGGGTATACATAGCTAAGGTGTTCTGAGTGTTGCTGTACGACGCTGAGGCCTCGGTTGTAAACCCAGCTGCTCCCTGCGTTTACAAGAGAGGCCTTTAAGGAGGTGTGAGAGAGTGTGTTAGCAACGCTTTTAGTGCATTAAGACCACCAACCGCTGCTTGTAAAGATGTTCCAACAAAGAGTTGATTGTCAGGATGAACGTTATCGTTTGAGCACGACGCTACGACCCCTAAGCACGACGCTACGACCCCTAAGCACGACGCTGCGACCCATAAGCACGACGCTACGATCCTTGAGCACAACGGTATGATGCTTACGCGAGAAAACGAGCTTAGCGAAGCACGAGTCTTTGGCCTGGCGGGTCAGGGGAGAGGCCACTCCAGTGGTACACTGTACCCCACTTACAGGTGGTGTACTACCCACTCACAGGCAGTACAGTGCACACGCTAAACAGGCGGCAGGAATGTACTCACATAAAGCCATAAATACATTCCAGTTTCGGAAGGTGAATATTCGTAATTGATTATGGGAGTTGGAGAGTCAGTGATGGGTGGGCGGGTGTTATCTCAGTGGAGGCCAGCGAGAGTGGCACCCCACACACACACACACACACACACACACACACACACACACACACACACACACACACACACACACATACACACACACACACAGGCACCTGGTGTGTGATGAATGGGTGATCGGAGGCACAGACTCACATGGGGTTGCCCTGTGCTTGCCTGCTTTCCATCGCAGTGTGCGCCGTCGTCGCCACACCCACCTGGAGTTGTCGCCTTGTCCAGGTCGGTGTGTCTGGCAAGTGCTTGGGGACACTTAGACGTCCAGGGTCGTGTGCTTACATGCAAGTGGGTGGGTTGTTCCCGTGCAGGCACAGCAAGCAACTGCTCTCATGACGATGGTTAGTCCATGACGCCGTTGTTCTGACCCGGCGATTCTTGACCGAGGTTGACCTCCTCTGACCTCATTCTGGTCGTCGAGGAGGCAGCTCATATGGTAGACTTATAATGGGGGAGAAACCACGGCAGAACCTCGGCCTTTATAGTGGGGAGAAACCACGGCAGACCTCAGTGTTTATAATGGGGAGAAACCACGGCAGACCTCAGTGTTTACAGTGGGGAGAAACCACGGCAGACCTCAGTGTTTATAGTGGGGAGAAACCACAGTAGACCTTAGTGTTTATAGTGGGGAGAAACCACGGCACACATCATTGTTTGTAGTGGGGAGAAACCACGGTAGACCTTAGTGTATATAGTGGGGAGAAACCACGGCAGACCTCAGTGTTTATAGTGGGGAGAAACCTCGAGAGACCTCAGTGTTTATAGTGGGGAGAAACCACGACAGACCTCAGAATTTATGAACCTCTGAGTTTATACTTGTAAGTTATTTTTTTGAATCCTCTCTCACTGGGTTCTGATAACTTAAGTTATGAGGAGCTTCAAGTTGCACTGAGTTATTTCCGGTAGCTTCAAGTTGCAATAAGTTACCCAAGTTGGCTTCAAGTTGCCCTAAGTCATTCCAGGGAGCTTCAAGACGCAATGAATTATCCTAAGTAACTTCCAGTTCCCTTAAGTTGCCTTGAGTAACTTATAGAGTTACCCTAAGTTTCCTTTTGGCTCTGTGCACTGGTCGGTGGTAGAATCAGTCATCCGGTATACACACGGGGAAAGGCAAGCGAGTGACCTATGCTTGTTAAGTGTGTGTGTGTGTGTGTGTGTGTGTGTGTGTGTGTGGGGAGGGAGGAGGAGGAGGAGGGGGGGTGACCTAATTTGCATATAATAGGTAGGTTGAGTAACTAAGCGACTCGTGAGTGGGTGGAGGGAAGGGGGGGACGTAGGATTACACTCATCAACTCAAATTACTCACTCCCTGATGGGTAATGCAGCAATGTAATGATGGGTCATTTACTCATCGCTTCTAACTGATCGAACGTATGGCGGCCATATATCGTCGTGTTCAAGGATCGCACCATCGTGTTCAAGGATCGTACCGTCGTGTTCAAGGATCTCACCGTCGTGTTCAAGGATCGTACCGTCGTGTTCAAGGATCGCACCGTCGTGGTCAAGGGTCGGAGGGTCGTGCTCAAGGGTCGTTCCGTCGTGCCCAAGGAATTAAGGAGAGACGAGTTTGTTTGTTATGAACGTTGCTCTGGCGGCAGCTCCAGGAACTAGCCTGTGGCGGCGGCGGCTGCGTCTCTGCCTTTTTTTGCGCCGATGTTTCTTGATGTGTTTGTCTGGCTTAGGTGTTCGGGGTCTGGTGTCTGTCTCTCACTCTCGTGCCTGGGGTTAGGCTGTCGATCTCTTGATGATGTCTCGCGATGTGCGGACTGGCCTGTGTGCTGGGGGCAGAGGGATGTGTATGTAAGAGGTGTTGATACGAGGCGTTCAGGGAGGAGGAGGAGGAGGAGGAGGAGGAAGATGGTTGGTGTGCAGTGAGGGAGATGAAACGGCAGTAGGATGAGGAGGGCGAGCATTGTGAAGACTGGCAGACGCCCACGACGCGCGCCCACGCTTCCCGCCCGCCACGCCCACGGCTCACCGGAGTTTAATCTAGTGAGACAGTGCGTAGTGGTAGGAGGAGAGGGGTCGTGTCACACCAGACCACGAGTGATGATGACATTGGAAGGTCACCCAGACCAGACCCTCTCGGTGATGACCTTGACACTGATAAGGGTGAAGGGTGATGATGTCACGCCAGAGGTCATGCCGGAGCCTAAGTGAGCGTGATGGGGGAAGGGGGATGGGTGTGTGCTGGGGGATGGTGGGGTCATCACCAGCCCACCACTGTGGTGTTAGTGAGACGTTGCGACACATCTTCCATTCCCCTGTTGACGTAAGGAACCAGCGGGTCAGCATCACACAGGCTGTGTGTGTATATATATATATATATATATATATATATATATATATATATATATATATATATATATATATATATTATTTAATTTGCTTTGTCGCTGTCACCCGCGTTAGCGAGGTAGCGCAAGGAAACAGACGAAAGAATGGCCTAACCCACCCACATACACATGTATATACATACACGTCCACACACGCAAATACACACACACACACACACACACACACACACACACACACACACACACACACACACACACATATATATACCTTCATGGGTGTGTGTGTCCGTCTGTGTGTTGATATCATTATACACTATAACAATAGGGGAATTGGAAACCAATATGGTCGATCCCATAAGATAGACACATGTGACGCCACCCGGGCTGAGGGAGTATGTGATCCTCCCTACACATATTATTGTTGTCGGGATCCGCCTTCCTCATTTGCATACATCGTCCCCAAGTTAGGCCTTCCTCAGCGGCCGACGAGGCAGCTCCACCCAGGCCCTGGTCATATACCCGTCGCCCATACAATATCTGCAATCTTTTGCCTCACTATATGTTAAGTAAATAGATATGTTGGAAGTAAGAACTATTCTCGCTTTTCCACGCCTTGCCCTAAGTGTAGTTTATTTCGTATTTTTATGAGTTGTGTTATTGTTTGGATGATCGGGTGTGTGTGTGTGTGTGTGTGTGTGGGGGGGGGGGGGGGGGAGTGAGTCATTGAACCGGGTTGGGAGCACCGTGACCTGGTCCTGTACAGT
This sequence comes from Panulirus ornatus, assembly GCF_036320965.1. Lineage (NCBI taxonomy): Eukaryota > Metazoa > Arthropoda > Malacostraca > Decapoda > Palinuridae > Panulirus > Panulirus ornatus. Next base: position 1,400,750 of record NC_092274.1, read on the forward strand.
GTCGGGTCACAGTGTAAGGTCAGGTCACTACGCCCCCAAGCAGGGTTGGTCGTCGTGTGCTCTCTCTCTCTCTCTCTCTCTCTCTCTCTCTCTCTCTCTCTCTCTCTCTCTCTCTCTCTCTCTCTCTCTCTCTCTCTCTCTCTCTCTCTCCACGCCTCCCTCACCCCACTCGTGTGGACTCTCACTCCAGGAGACACGATCGTTGACCACACGCCTACCACGCCTCACTATCACTCCATAACCATTCGCGTCCGTGGTCTGGACGTCGTGGTAAGGTGACCCCCAAGTGTGACCCTTCAAGGAGGACCGAACTCCCTCAGGGAGAAGAGACCCTCCAGGGGCCCCCCTGCGGGAGGAGAGGCGACATTCCTGGCCCAACAGGAAGAGGTCCTTCTCTCCCCTGAGGGTTGCGTCAGATGGCGTCACGGGAGCAGGATGACGCCCTCCACGACTATAATCAGGAGAGGCGACGCCGCCCTGTGGTGTACTTGACTCGGGGTCTCGACGCATGCGACGCCTCCACGACCGTCGTTCTCTGAGGGGGAGTGGACGCATGCCTCCACGACCGTCGTCCTACAGGACCTAACCTGTCATTACCCAGCCCCGCAGGACCTAACCCGTCATTATCCAGCCCCGCAGGACCTAACCCGTCATTATCCAGCCCCGGAGGACCTCACCTGTCATTACCCAGCCCTGCAGGACCTCACCTGTCATTACCCAGCCCTGCAGGACCTCACCTGTCATTACCCAGCCCCACAGGACCTCACCTGTCATTACCCAGCCCCGCAGGACCTCACCTGTCATTACCCAGCCCTGCAGGACCTCACCTGTCATTACCCAGCCCCACAGGACCTCACCTGTCATTACCCAGCCCTGCAGGACCTCACCTGTCATTACCCAGCCCCGCAGGACCTGACCTGTCATTACCCAGCCCCGCAGGACCTAACCCGTCATTATCCAGCCCTGCAGGACCTGACCTGTCATTACCCAGCCCTGCAGGACCTGACCTGTCATTACCCAGCCCTGCAGGACCTAACCTGTCATTACCCAGCCCTGCAGGACCTGACCTGTCATTACCCAGGAGCACACAAGGTCATTACCCACCCCAGCTATAAATAGTGTTCCCATGGTTGACATCATCACCAGGCCAACCCAGCCTTTCCTCCCCGGCCGCACCTTGGCAACACGGATTCTGGTTTGCTAAACCCGCTCTGTACACTGGAGGTTTGCCCACGGGTTTAACCTAGTATTAGTTAAACCTCACCCACCGTTTTATTTACCTCCCCCGACAAGACGTTTAGCGACGCTAGATGTTTATTTAAGCCTTTAATTGCCCCAGGATGAACTACTGGTGAAGGGAATTAGCAAGTTGTGAAGGTCATTACCGTTGGGCTTGTGAATAAGGCTGGCTCGTGAGGCCAATGAATAAGTGAAGGATGAGTCATGGGCAACAGAAGGCCGTGGCGCAATTCGGGCGGGTCGACTGAAGGATAAGATGTCGGAAATGGCCGAATGAGTCAGGGGGGGTCGTTCGCTCGCTCGCTGTGCTCTGATATGGTCCTGCGCGTCGCATCCTGTACGCAACCACATTCCTGGAACCCGCGTTCCTCACCGGCGCCGAGGGTGAGTGAATGAGGCGCGGGGGAGCCAGGCGACTACGGCCACACACAATGTCGCAACCTTGTTACTCACCAGTGTGACGCCGTCTCACTGTTAACGCGCTGGCCCTATATGATTACGACGGGGGTCTTCAATGGCAAGTGTCGCAATCTTGTTACTCACCAGTGTGACGCCGTATTACTGGTGACGCGCTGGCCCTATAGGATTACGACGGGGGTCTTCAATGGCAAGTGTCGCAATCTTGTTACTCACCAGTGTGACGCCGTATTACTAGTGACGCGCTGGCCCTATAGGATTACGACAGTGTCTTCAATTGCAAGCGTCCGCAATCTTGTTACTCACCAGTGTGACATCGTATTACTGACGTAGCCATACTTAGGTACAGCGGTGTGTCATGTAACAAAGTTGTACGACTTTGTGACAAACTGCCACCCGGTGTTATCAAGACGCTGTGTATCATCACCAATGATGAAATGTGTATAGCAGAATTTGTGGCATTTTATTTTTGAAGAGTTAGTTTGGGAGTGAGGAGTTTAAGGTAGGTTCCCACACTCTCGTCCCACCGGGCCTCGGGAGTAGATAGCATCGCCTGGTGTCGGGTTCTGCTCCTGGTCCAGGGTTCGATCTTCCACTGCGTTCGGGTTCAGTCGTTTTTACAATCCCGCGTCCTAGCTATCAGATTCGCACTGGTTTTTACCAGCGGTTAATGATAATGGCAACAATAATAATGATTATATTATCATTAAAGAATAATGATGGACTTCTGTGGTGTAGCAGTTCGAGTTCCTGGCCGTGGCAGTTAGTCCACAGTCAATCCAGCTGTTTATCTTCCTTTAGATACAGTTGGTCGATAAAATGGGTGACTTGCTCAAGGTAGGGTGTGTATATTCAGCTTACAGTAAAGATATTATTATTATTATTATTATTATTATTATTATTATTATTATTATTATTATTATCATTGTGATGGTGGGTGGTGGGGGAGGAGCAGTCAGGGGAGGGAGGCGTGGGTGAGTGAGTGTTAGGGGAAGAATGAAAGTTGTGTGGATGTTCTTGAGTTCAGGTGGAGGGAGTCCAAGTGTCTTGAGTCTACGCCGTGGCTGCCATGCGTCATCATGTTTGTGTGTGGTGTTATGTGTCACGATATGTGTGTGTATGTGGGCGGCAGGTGTGCCTCTGTGGGTGGCCTGAGTGGGCAGTAGGCATGCTTGTGTGGGTGGCAGGGTGGGTGGCAGGATGGTGAGGGGGCACCAGTTGCTTAAAGGTTTGTTTACACATACCAGTCTCTGGAGGTTGCCTCCTTCACTGGTGTTCTCATTCTCAGTATTTCTCAACTGTGTTTCTCACCCAGTCCTCCCGTCTGGATGTGCTCTGTACCTTCGATTCGTCATCCTTCTCATTCTCACATCTCGCCCAGCGCCAGTCTGTCGATTAGTTTCCAATGAAGACTTGTTAAAGATGAGTAATAAGTCTTGTAGATGCGGAAAGATTCTTGTGTAGAGGTTGAAGAAGGTTTGTGGTGAATGGGGGTCCTACGAGAGTAGAATGTCCATTCTCCCAGTAATAGGTCATTACACACATTCCTGCACTGTGATGTTTGGCAAGACGCAAATGGTTTTGCCTCAAGGTGGGTGGAGTACGGCTTTAGCAGTCAGTTCTCTCCATTGGACAAGCCAGATGGAACTACTAGAGAGGATCCAGAGGAATAGAAGATGAATGGTACCACACCCCTATTGGAAGGAGGATATAGGGGCACACTTGAGCTCAGTCTTTCAACATTAGGAGAAACATGTCCACTCTGTAGAGATATCCAGGAGTCCATGATGATGGGAACATAGAACAGTTCTCTGGTGCTAGATGGGGGTCTGGAAGAGGGGCCGACCAATTGGAAATTTGGCATGAGATGTGTACGGAGGTGTGGGAGAGACTTGTAGGAGGGACGATGTGGGAAGGAACGTGAGGAAGCAGTGAGGTAAACCCGCGTTACAGCCAAGAACAACTAACCCGCCTTTACTTAAGTCAGTGTCCGTGTTAAGTGCCCGTGTTGGCCGTGTGAGCGCCTCGCCGCGATAAACTTCCAAGTTAAGTGCATCAGCTGAGTGGCTTCTTTGAACGGCTGGGGGTCGTTAGAGAGACGAAAGGACGGTATAGCTCTGAAGTGCGCCGCGTGACGTCACCTAGTGTACCCCGTGACGTCACGAGACGGATGTGACGGTCGTGACGTCAAGGTAGAGGATGTGACGTAAGGTATATATGACGACAAACATCGTCCCGATAATGTTATTTTCTCGCTATTTTTTTTTTTTTAATCTTGATTCAGAACTTGAAAATAGAAGGTGATTATGATAAAGGTAATTTTTGATGCACTTCATTGATTGATGTTTTGTGTATGATTGCGAGGTCGACGGTATAACCCTTGAGTACGGCTGTACGACTCTTGAGTACGACTTTACGACATTTTAGGACGTCAAAGATCATTTTATGAGCTCTTGCCATTTTTTATAATGAAACCTCTCACCGTTTTCTTTAAGTAATGGACCATTTGACTAGGTAATGTGACTTGAGATTAAGGGACCTCTGTAATTAATTGTAAACACGTTATGATCGGGTCGTGATCTGTGGAATATATTTTTTTTCATTGTCTTTCATACTTGATTGCCGTTTCCTGCGTTGGTGAGGTAGCGCCAGGAACAGACGAAGAAAGGCCACATCCTCTCGCATCCATTCTCTAGCCACCATGTGTGTGATGCACCGAAACCACAGCTCCCTCCACAAATCCAGTCCCCACAGACCTTTCCATGGTTTACCCCGGACGCTTCACATGCCCTGGTTCAGTCCATTGATAGCACGTCGACCCCAGCATCCCACATCGTTCCAGTTCACTCTATCTCTCTATCTTGGGATGAGCGTAAAATATGCATCATATATATATATATATATATATATATATATATATATATATATATATATATATATATATATATATATATTTTTTTTTTTTTTTTTTTTTTTTTTTTTTTCTCATACTATTCGCCGTCTCCCGCATTAGCGAGGTAGCGTTAAGAACAGAGGACTGGACCTTTGAGGGAATATCCTCACCTGCCCCCCTTCTCTGTTCCTCCTTTTGGAAAATTAAAAAAACCGAGAGGGGAGGATTTCCAGCCACCCGCTCCCTTCCCTTTTAGTCGCCTACGACACGCAGGGAATACGTGGGAAGTATTCTTTCTCCCCTATCCCCAGGGATAATATATATATATATATATATATATATATATATATATATATATATATATATATATATATATATATAAATATACCTCTACGTCAGTTAATGGGGCGTGCCCTGTGTTCGCCCATCGAAAACAACAGTAACAACAAGACCTAAAAAAACACGATGCAGGAGGCGAATCCCACTCCACACTCGAGCCACGTGGAGAGGCTCTTGGCGAGGTACCATGTACTCATACCCTGTTTACATGACGTCAGATACCAACAGTGGCTGCCCCGCATACCAGCAAGACCCCCCCCCCCCCCTCTCTCTCTCTCTCTCTCTCTCTCTCTCTCTCTCTCTCTCTCTCTCTCTCTCTCTCTCTCTCTCTCTCTCTCTCTATTGAGAGCGTCACTGGGCGCAACTGTCAGGTGATGGCTGGCGTTCGCGTGTTTCTTCTTCCTCATGAAAATACGCGTCAGTCCACATTTTCTTCGCACGCAGACTGCGCACCAGTGCAGGTGTGTGGCGATGGTAACAGTCTCGGGCCTCACACCTCCCTCACGACCAACACTTCAGTGGACCAGTTTATCGCGAAGTATAAACAAGACGAGTGCGTGGCGCAGGATCCCCCGCCCGTATGAGAGGAGAGTAGCGATAGCGGAAGCCTGTACATGAGTGCGTTTGTATGCGGGTTGCGCTACCCTCTATCATGGGAGGAGGAGGAGGAGGGGGGAGGGACAGATTGTAGTCCTGCAGAGGGCATGACCTTCGACCTGACCCTGTAGGACCGCACTGTCGTGCTCAAGGGGTTAATTATATCAGTCTTGACCATCAAGACGACGAAGGAGAAGTGTCACCCACCACAGATCAGCGTCGGCATGTAAGGTCGACCTTCCTCATGATACCGTACGTGGCAGTAGCCCTTACCTCAGACGGGGAGCAACAAACACCACAAGTTCATTGTAGGTTTTGACTCGCCATTTCCCACGCTGGCTGGCGCGGCGTAGCAGACCACAAGCGCCCTGCTTGCTTGTGGGTCTTAAGTGATCACTCGAGGAACGTTTGGGTCGAGGACGACCTTACTTGGCAAGCAGTTCATCTGGACATACTTGGATGAGTGGATACTTCATGCTTGCATGCCAGACGCACGCCTGCTTGTCACCACTGCATTAGCCACCCGTTCTCTGTTCTCCACCAGAGAGAACGGGGGCCGGTGATGGGTAACTGATTTGTATGTCTCGTGGTCCTGAAATCTACCCTCTCCCCCACTTCATTAGTTTCACACAAGATGTGATCCTCAAGGAAGATGTGAGTGAGGCAGTTGCGGTGAGTAGTTGAGAGAGAGAGAGAGAGAGAGAGAGAGAGAGAGAGAGAGAGAGAGAGAGAGAGAGAGAGAGGAAGGTAAATGCAAAGTGTAGTTTGACACAGGACCCGCCCCGTTGCCGTATTGTGGGCGGGAGGGCACGACAAGCGGATCCATGTGCTGTGACATTCTCTCCTGATTTCGCCTGCCTGTGTGGGTGTCATCACCTCGGGATCACACATGCTTCATGGCGCAGCGTGGTAGCACATCCCAGCTGAGGGAAACATGCCGGTATGATGTCACCTCACGCACGGCCCTTGTGATGCGTCGTGTGACGAGTATGCAGCACATCACACTGAACAGATTGTAGAGTCTTGCATCACTCAGAAAATATGAGTATGACATGCAGATTAGAAACCTCGGGGTCTAATGACAAACCAGGGGGGTGTTATTAGAAACCAGGGAGTATAATTAGAAACCAGGGGTGTCATTTGATAAGAAGTGGAATCCAGAAATTAATGGTTTGCTGCGCCATCGCTAGGACATATATGTTCCCCAAGGTGTATTGCTTGTTCCCCCTTTTGTTTCTCAAACCTTGACATAGAGAGGAACACACAGTATGTCTCCACGTTATTCATTAAGGATGACAATAGAATTAACACACACACACACACACACACACACACACACACACACACACACACACACACACACACACATACACACTCGTGCCTCTAATGGCAGAACCAGCCGTGTGTGTGTGCGTGTGTGTGTGCGAGGGTCAGGAAGACAACTGCGGCATGACTGGCGAGTGTGATAACACGTCATTGCCAGCGAGGAGACTTGACTGATGAGGGTAACTTGACACCCTCAGTTTAGAAAGGGAGTTGGGTGGAGGGGGGGGGGACTTGACATCACCAGCTGTGACGTGCCATCACCACCTTCTGTGTGGGGGTGTTGACTTCATCTGTGTGGCCTTGACATCACCAGCTGTGGGGGGTCTCGACACCACCAGCTGTGTGGCCCTGACACCACAAGCTGTAGGGGTCTTGACACCACCAGCTGTGGGGGTCTCGACACCACCAGCTGTGTGGCCCTGACACCACCAGCTGTGGGGGTCTCGACACCACAGACTTTGGCCTCTTTAATATGACAGAATGTCTGGCTCGAGTGTGTTGGCTCATATAATTAGTAAGAGGTCAAAGGTTACCACTTAATCATCGCAAACGCACTTAAGGAGAGTGTTATATTATGATTATATTACGATTATATTCTGATCATTTTATGATTATATTGTGATTATATTACGATTATGTTCTGATCATTTTATGATTATATTGTGATTATATTACGATTATGTTCTGATCATTTTATAATTATATTGTGATTATATTAAGATTATATTCTGATCATTTTATGATTATATTGTGGTTATGTTACGATTATGCTGTGAATATATTGTGATTGCTGTATCATAATGTGAACGTATATGGTGTATAATTCACTCTCGTATCATTATACTGTTGGACTTTGTTACTTTCAGTTGCATTACGTCGTGGCATAGACATAGGCCACCTTTGTGGTGTGCTCACGTGTGCTGACCCGGTGTTGACCTTTCCTCTCACCTGACATTCCATTTCACACACCTTCACTCTAAACCCACGAGACATCATTGTGCTGAACGTAAAGCAATAGTCCCTTGCTGTGTCGCAAGGTTACGTCATTACATGCTTTCCCTACTCTACTTTTCTGTGTATACACAGCAGCACAGAACTAAAGATATTTCCGGTTATCTTTATGGTGAACTCCCATAACTGTGCAAGGATGTGGTACCTCTCTCCTAGTTCATACATAATTTATCGGTAATTTATTGTTAGTTTGGATACAAGAGGACTGATCTGCCATCTCGTACAGTGAACGTGTGCACGAACACGACCGTCACAGCATCTTGCTACCTACAGTCGTGTTTCTGCCAGGTGTTGTTCAGACGTATGTGGTGAAGATGGTGATTGGTTCCGACGCTAATCATCACCTAGTGATTGTCAACCTGATTGGTGACCTGATTGGTCACATCAGGTGTGCATCTCAAGGTTAAGGATTGCCTTGTTGACGGAGGAGCGTCGGCTGTTGTTGGAGGCTTTTGAGATGATGTTGGTGAAGGTAGATGTTGGTGGTGAGAGTGGTGGTGTTAGACTGTAAGCGTTGGCGGTGATGGCGAGGGATGTCGCGAGTGTTGGTGGTGGAGATGAGCTCTTCCACCTACGTGGTCCTGCCTGAGGACGGGTGGGGAGAGATGACACTCCCAGGACGGTTGGGGAGACCTGACAGACCCCCTGACCACCCTCCTGTAGACTCGTGTATCCCACTATCTTGCCCCAGAAGACAACTACCATCCACTGGAGGAGACCCCTGGTGCTCTGCCACACACACACACACACACACACACACACACACACACACACACACACACACACACAGTGGTACGCCCTCCACTGCCCCCCCCATCCACCTCACTAAGTTGACCTGTTAAGCAGTTCTGCCATACCAGCAGGTAGCCAGGTCGTGAATTCTGAACTTGTTGAGCGTGATATCTGCATTCTTCTTCTTCTTCTTCTTCTTCTTCTTCTTCTTCTTCTTCTTTCGTGCCTTACCAGGAGCTACTGTGTAGTGTAGTGTGGTGTGGTGTGGTGAGCACCTCCTCCCCGTGTCTACCACAGTGTTGGAGGAGGGTGAATATGTGGCGAACTGCTTTATAGGGACAGAAGCCGAGGAGGGAGCTTTGGAGGGGAATTTGCGAGGGACGTTTTACGTTGGAAATTGGAGAGGAGTGTGTGTGTGTGTGTGTGTGTGTGTGGGAGGGTAAATTCATCAGAAAGGAATTTTTTGGCTTGAAAGGGTAAACTTACATGCTCAGCTAGTGTGTTTATTATCATTATTATTATTATTGTTATCATTGTTGTTGTTGTTATTGTCGTCATTCTTTCACGAAAGCCGGGAAATCTAGAGATGATGTAACCATTATTGACCAGTCACGTACTGGTCGTGTCCGGTAAAGAAGACAATTTTATATTTATGTTGTGGGGTTTTCTGAAGTCTGGCTAAACCCGAACGACTCATTGTGTGTGGGTGAGGCAGTGGTGTGGGTGAGGCAGGAGTTAGTGTGGGTAAGGCAGTAGTTAGTATGTTTGAGGCAGTAGTTAGTGTGGTTGAGGCAGTAGTTAGTGTGGGTGAGGCAGTAGTTAGTGTGGGTGAGGCAGTAGTTAGTGTGGGTGAGGCAGTAGTTAGTATGGTTGAGGCAGTAGTTAGTGTGGGTGAGGCAGTAGTTAGTGTGGGTGAGGCAGTAGTTAGTGTGGATGAGGCAGTAGTTAGTACGGTTGAGGCAGTATTCAATAATGATATATTTCCAAGTATGTCAGACATGATCCTCCGGTTCACAGTCCTCTTCAGTCATCTGTTTGTGGTCGAGTGAGTTCGGGCCCTGTTTACACCTGTTAACGGGGCCGTTGTTTTCATGTCCTGGTATCAACGGCTGAAGGTTCTATCATCTATCACTGATGAGTTTCTTCTACCAAGTCTCTCACAGACGCGGCCTTGTTGGGGGATTTTAATATCGGCCATCGCAGACGACCCCCCAGTCTTAACCCTGAACCCCAGTGTCGGATGAAGGCATGGCTGGCCCTAATGTCCGGCCCTGGATCTTACAGTCTTGTGTAAGGGAGACAAGTGGCCCTAAAGCCTGGCCCTGGTTGTGTACAGTGTCGTGGGAAGGGATGCGAGGCCCTGTGGTTCTCTCCACCTGTCAACCATCAGACGACACTACTGTCCACCTGTCAACCATCAGACGACGGTTCTCTCCACCTCTAAACCATCAGACGACCCTTCTGTCCACCTGTCAACCATCAGACGACGGTTCTGTCCTGTCAACCATCAGACGACGGTTCTCTCCACCTGTCAACCATCAGACGACACTACTGTCCACCTGTCAACCATCAGACGACGGTTCTGTCCACCTGTCAACCATCAGACGACATTTCTGTCCACCTGTCAACCATCAGACGACGGTTCTGTCCTCCTCTAAACCATCAGACGACGGTTCTGTCCTCCTCTAAACCATCAGACGATGGTTCTGTCCCCCTGTCAACCATCAGACGACACTACTGTCCACCTGTCAACCATCAGACGATGGTTCTGTCCCCCTGTCAACCATCAGACGACACTACTGTCCACCTGTCAACCATCAGACGACCCTTCTGTCCACCTGTCAACCATCAGACGACCCTTCTGTCCACCCGTCCAGGAAACAAGACCTCTACCCACCCCTCAGGTATCAGACAGACACCAACTCGTCTCGGATATTCTGTCATTCTTCATCCGTCTTGATGCTGTAAGTAGTTTCCACCCAGCCAGAGACATTACGGGTCTCGGGCCGTTTGGTTAAGACAGGAAGGTGTTCTTCCTTTTGTGCTGTGGCAAGTTTTACAACCTTCATCCTCCCGTACATTACTATCCTCCTGTATTATTACATTTAACCTTAGGGTACTTTTTTTTAATCTCTCGTGGCAGATGTGATGCGTCCGAAGGTCAGGAACCATGTGAGTCGTGTGGGAGCCGTAACGGGGGTTATATATAGGACATAACTGGCAACACCCACCCCCCACCCACTCTCTCGTGACGTCAGACTGACGCCACTGATACGTCACATATTATTATTGGATATCACCCCCCTTCCCCCCCGCTTGAGATAGATGAGACAGGTAGAGATAATTTTGCCATGCTCAATGTGGGCGGCGCATACCAGAAGCCGCCCTTACTTGAGCATGTTCGTGTGGGCGGACGTACAGGCCAGGAGTGGGCGGCTGTAAAGGCTTGGGGTGGGTGGGTGGCTATGCAGTGGTAATTACCAATTATATTATTTACTTATTATACTTTGTCGCTGTCTCCCGCGTTAGCGAGGTAGCGCAAGGAAACAGACGAAAGAATGGCCCAGTCCACCCGCATACACATGTATATACATACACGTCCACACACGCACATATACATGCCTATACATACACATGTACATAATTCATACTTGCTGCCTTTATTCATTCCCGTCGCCACCCCGCCACACATGAAATGACCACCCCCTCCCCCCGCATGCGCGCGAGGTAGCGTTAAAAAAAGACAACAAAGGCCACATTCGTTCACGCTCAGTCTCTAGCTGTCATGTGTGACACTTGTTTGATACTTAGTTGCATTTTCCAGCGATATCGAAGTGTCACCCAGGAACAGACGAAGAATGGGCCTCACTTGCTCACATCCATACTTCAGCAGTCGTGTGCAGTGCACCGAAACCAGGAGTCACTACCTACAGCAAAGCCTAACATACCTCTCCGTGGTTTCCCTTGATCGCTTCATAGGCCTTGATTTAGGAGCATGACCCCCCCAACATAGCATGTCCCCCCCACTCCCACATATACCTACGTCGCTCCAATACCCTTTATCTCTTGCATGTTCAGGCGCCGATCCTTGAAAACCTTTTTCTCTCCATCATTCCATATCCGATTTAGTGTCTTCTGTCTCTCCTCTCCACTTCTGATATGTATGATCTCTTGCTGAACCTCTCCTCGCTCATCCTCTCCATATCTCCATGCCATTTCAGCGCTACCATTACCCTTCCTACCACCTCACGTCTTTCCACAAGGCATCTCCCTCAACCCAGGCATATACTTTCTCCTGATCCATTGATGCCTTGTACACATCTCTTTGTTTATCTATGTATCTCTCACACAGAAAATTCAAAGAAAATATCTGATCCGCACATCCTCCACCACACTTGAAACCACGCTGTTCCTTCCCAGTCTCATGCTTTGTGCATGCTACCACACTCTCATATATATATATATATATATATATATATATATATATATATATATATATATATATATATATATATATACATGAAAGCGTAAAGGTCCTAATAACTACCATTAGCGCCATCAGAGACTCGTTCCTGCTAAAAACAGCGAGCCACACATGTTTATGTTTATGTCTTCACCGAGATTTTCAGGCACCGTAAGGATCTTTCCGCTGACAGTTGGCACGAGGGAGAAAAGGATACTTGATACGAGGTTTTTTTTATTATTTTTTTTTTTTTTTTTTTTTTTTTAGTTAAGAAATCAAGAGATAGTCAGGATGGGTTGGTGGGGGCTCGCGTTTGTCGACCGTTACGTGTTGCCGAGCGGGCGGCTCGTACCACAACATGACTGCCAGGCGTATGGTGTGGCAGCTTGTAAACGTTTCTCACTGGTCACGGCTCATTTCTGTGATCTATGGCGCCATTCGTAATTTCTCGACAGTCATGGCTTCGTGCTGGGAGTGTTTGCAGTGTGAGGAGTGTTTGTGTCTGCACGACAACGTAAGAGATGCTGTAGTCTTTCATAAAAGTAGTTTGATATATCGTTGTCGTGGCAAGGCCAACGGTGGAGTGGAGTTGGCCGGAGTTGGACGAAAAAGTGAGGCTGAACATTTGGATCTCTGCCGATGTTGTTTGTGTATTATGTAAAGCGAAGGTGTGGTCGCTCTGGTAGGAGAGAGAGGCGTCGGGCCCTTGAGCACGACGGGACGACCCTTGAGGATCAGATTCAAAAGATGATAAGCGGATTATTTAAGAACTCTCCCTCGAGTCTTCATCCGCAAGGCGTCCGCTAATCCTTTTAACACAATCACAGTCCTACACTACAGTATTGCCATAGCGCATCTCTCTTATATACGTGTCAAAGGCTCCAGTGGTGGACAGGGCTTATAGGAAACAGAAGAAATGTCGAAATGAATACAGGATAGAGAACCAAGTTGCAGAGCTGGAAGTCCCGCATTCTTCGAAAAAAGTAAGGTCAGTTTTAGGTGTTAGGTGAAGAGTTGCAGAGGTGAGCGGTGTAGGGAAGAGATACAGCAGACATTACACTGACTCATTATTAAGTACCCACCGTGGTTTTACCTCATGGTTGGGGTTTATAGCGTGGCAAACAACCAGTTCTCGTAACACAAACACCGAAGTATGTGTAAAGGAACCGAGGTGTAGTGAAAACATGTATATCATTGTTCTTCAACTCTCTTCATCCATACATGTAAAGAAACCGAGATGTGGTGGAGGCATGTATATCATTGTTCAACTTTCTTCATCCATACAGTGGTAAAACGATGCCCCTCCGTCCATTCATCAAAGACAGGATCACATGACTCGGCTGTCATACAGCCACTTAGCACGTCCTCTCAAGAGGGACCTTTCCCCTCACGTAGCGTCACCTCACTCACCACAACCCACACCTTCAGTTTATAAGTCTCGAGTTGAATTACAGATCCTTTAGGACTGGCCTCACTCACTCCTCTCTCACCACGCAGGAAGCTCTGAGCTGCCAGGGAGCTAGCTGGGAAGATGTTTTTCTTAGCACCTTCAAATGGTTGTGAAATGGAACGTTTTGGATGTACGGGGGAATGACTAATTCCCCTTTGGTTCGTAAAGGATTTGAAGTTTACTTAACAAACCATCAAACTACTCATGTTTATGCGTTAATTCTTTATGATAAAGTATGAAAAAAGATGTAAGGAAATTAAGAAGGGAAAAGTAGAGATTTTTTTTAATGACAGCATCTGGGGTTGGCCGGGTTCTGGCCAGTAATCAGTATGAACACATCCCATGCATGTTGTAACAACCAAGTATTCTCTGACGTGGTCCTTTCTATTTGGCTGGTGTAGCCACAGCCAAGACTCGCATATCTTCCTGGGGTTATATGCTCAGGAAACAACATTGTATGTCAGTCAGGAGTTACGTCTTGGTATGATAATGGTTAGGACGACTTAATTTTGTGTTAATGGTCATCGGTTGTGAAGTAGTCGTAGGAGAATGTAGGAGGTTTTACGTCAGTTGTAGCTCGCGTGTGTGTGTGTGTGTGTGTGTGTGTGAGCCAGTTCAGCACTGGCTTCCTGTTTTCAACACTCCCTCACTTTCAAGAAGGTTGTCGCCCTTGCGTGGCAACCTTCTCGAGCAGGCGAACCTGTGTCCAGGAAATACCTCACTGGGTGGAGAAAGATTTCTCAAGATGTGTTTATGTCGTGGAAATGTGTGATGGTTGTCTTGCTACCAGAGAACCTGGATGTATGAGTACGATGACTTGACCCCCTCCCTCCCTTCCCCCCAGTGTTGGTGTTACGTCCTGAAAAGCGAAAAAAAAAAAAAAATAATACGGAGTCGTTTACGTTACGAGTAGAGCGTCTACTCTCAGTACGTTGTGAGGTCTTTGTGGGTTTATTTAATTGGGGGGAAACGTGCAACAATGCGAGGGACTGTTGTCTGGGAGTAGACGAGGGAAGGACTGGGGAAGTAGATAGATTTACTGCTGGTTAAAATGAAATATTTGACGTGTGTGTGGTGGGCGCGGCCGGCCATCATGGTGGCCGCCCGACCCACCCTTGCGCGACCCCCCCACTCCATAAAACCCACCCTAGCCCACGCCACAAGGCCCACCACACACTTCTTACAACCGTCTCTATATTCTCACCTAAGCAGGCAGGCTTGATTAAGCCTTTTGATGATAATTTAAATGTTTGAGTTCAACAATTAACTCCTTCGGTACAGTACATCACATTTAAGGGCATGTATGATAGCCAGTCGCTGAGGTACAATGCAGGATCGATCAAATATAAGTGATAAGAACACAAATTCCCTTGTACGTATGAAGACTTCCCTCAGTACAATGAATTAAACATCGTAAAGTACGATGAATTAACCCTTATACGGGCGGGAAGCCCAAGAGCTACGACCATCGGTACAATAAGATATTTTGTAAGTACGATGTTGAACTTTCCGTACACGATAATTTTACGATACTTCTAACCTCCCTTGAGTGTACGGTTCAGTATTGTAAGACAGTGAGTATGACGAAGTTGACGCCCCAAGTATACTTACTTGGCTCATGACTACGAAAATTTTAACTTCTGTTAAAGTGATGCCAAGCATTCCTTCTTCAGCGTTGCAATTTCCACACACCACAGTTTACCTCAGCCAGCAGCCACACCACAGTTTACCTCAGCCAGCAGCCACACCGCAGTGTACCCCCCAGCCAGCAGCCACACCGCAGTTTACCCCCAGCCAGTAGCCACACCACAGTGTACCCTCAGCCAGCAGCCACACCACAGTGTACCCCCAGCCAGTAGCCACACCACAGTGTACCCTCAGCCAGTAGCCACACCGCAGTGTACCCCCCAGCCAGTAGCCACACCGCAGTTTACCCCCAGCCAGTAGCCACACCACAGTTTACCCCCAGCCAGTAGCCACACCACAGTTTACCCCCAGCCAGTAGCCACACCACAGTTTACCCCCAGCCAGTAGCCACACCACAGTTTACCCTTGGGTTGATGCAAGCGGTTGTTACCCCTTCGTCTGGTATTAATTTTGCCAATTTGTTCTGTTTAGCTACGCTGTGTTATGGTTGGTTGAGTTGCGCGTAATAGTTGGCTGCGCAGCAAGTGGTTCCATGCTACTGAGGAACAGGGGATTATAAAGCGAACTAAAGGAACGCTTGATATTCCTTTATCATCATTTATGATAATAATAATAATGAAAATAATAATGATAATAATAATAATGATAATGATGATAATAATAATAATGATGATAGTGATGATAATGATGATAATTGTCAGATGGTGTGAGTTGAGTATAGGAGGCAGGAAGTGCTCATTTAAGAGGACAGTTTTTTTTGTATCCCTTTCAGCACAACAGAAAGACCCTTAGACACAGTGACCCGCCCTGCATGAAGGCCTAATCCCTTAAGGGTAGGTCGAGGGCCGAATCATCAAACCCAAGGGTCGTTGGGTCGTCCCATTGTGGTTAGGGTGGGTGTGGTGTGTGTACCCTCCCGCTCAAGGGATGTTGGGGGGTGAAGGAGGGTTAGACACGACTACAGTATGATGACATCTTGCACGAAGGTGACACCAGCGACCTGTCATCACAACCCCTTGACACCTGTCACGTCCATCTTTGTTTAAGAGTGTTGCCAGGGGTCGCCAGGCGCACGCAGACAACCATTGTAGAACGAATAAATACACTCCCCTGATACTTTATTGTTTCACATGAATCACGGGTACGCATTGTATATATATATATATATATATATATATATATATATATATATATATATATATATATATATATATATATATATATTCCTATGAGTCCACGGGGAAAGTGAAACACGAAAAGTTCCCAAGTGCACTTCCGTGTAATAATCACATCATCTTGATCACGCGCAAAATTGTGATCCTTTCCAATATATATATATATATATATATATATATATATATATATATATATATATATATATATATATATATATTATGGAGCACAGTAGTTACGGTAAATTCGACTACTTGCTAATGAGTTCCTTTCATGGGAGCGGTCATGAGGTACTGACTCCCTTCTGTAGTGCTGTTGCTAATGGTGTTTATAGTTGCTGGTAGTGAGGTAGCCAGACACGAGCCCCTGGGATATGGCTTATGATGCATCTCCCTCATACACATTCCGAGGGTAGTTTTGAAAGCATCCATCTGACCTGGTAATTCTGTTGAAGGATCTTTGGTGGATGTTGACATGTGACGATCATACTTGTGGAATGGAGTTGAAAACTGTTTTCCCATGAGTCTGATGTTGGTGGCGGAGGTCCACTGGATGACGGGTTTGCTGCTTGCTTGAAGGTTTTAATTTACTTCTTGAGCACGACGGTACGATCCGTGATCGAAATGGTACGGCCCTTGAGCACGACGGTACGATCCTTGAGTACGACGGTACGATCCTTGAGCACGACGGTACGATCCTTGAGCAGGATGGCACAGCGGCACAACAACCCCTGGGGTAACGTGCCTAAGGCCTGGCCAGCATAGCCTCAGGTTTTACTCTCGTGACGAAAGGTTTGTGTACCGCTGCTCTCAAGGATCGTAGCGTCGTGCTCAAGTGGTTCAAATTACCGTATTTTATTCTGGTGTCACTCGTAAAGGGCAATATGTAGTTAGGTGTGGTTTGTGGCCGAGCCTGCCCAACTCTTGCCAGACCGTAAGTGTATTTTCGTGTGCGCTTGGGGTATATTCTGGCCCTCATGAAGGTGTGACGGGGAGGGTGTGGTGTGGTTATCACATCACGGCCTTAGCATTGTTGGTCTGTTGGCGAGGTCAAGCTTGCCACCCCCACTCTGCTGCGCTCTTGTTAATTATAATTTCCTTGTGATTTTAAGCGTCTGTATTATTTTCATTTTGTCACGCGCGATTACCTAAGAGTAACAGTCGTGCAGAGTGTAATATTTGTCCGTTGAATGGCTGTTTTCTTTACAATGTGAAGGCGGTTTTCTTTAGAGTGACGTGCGGCACAGAATGTGACTCAGCAGCAACGGGCACAGCTGAGCTGCAGCAGATGTGTGCAGCTGCACAAGTACAGCGGTGGTGGGTGGTCGTCCAGGACATCTGGTGGGTGGGTCGTGGGGCTTAAAACTACTCGTAACCTCGCATGGTTTTCTTTTTCTTTGCCTTACATGAGATAAATGGATTAATCATGTTCAGAGGTAGAGCAGTGCATCGTTATTAGTTGAACTTCTACCCTGTGGCACAGTTCGTGGAGTACAAGTATTTTGAGAGCGGTTGTATGAGGGAGGCTGCGAGAGATCGAATGGCCTACGACGAGGTTATCGACTGGAGGACAGTGAAAGCAGAAAGCTTTTTAGGATCATACAGAAAGGCCAATTACGTTTGGGGTGGGGGATGTTCAATTGCTAAACTTGAGAGTTAATTCGTGAATTAGGAAGAGGATTGAATCATATTACTGTCCATCTTGCAGACAGCTGCTCCATGTTTGTGTTACCGTAATAGTCTGGTCAAAGGTCATGCCATCACACCAGAGTGTTGTACATGGATTATTACTGTAGTGGTCAGGAGTTTGCTAAAGATTATATTAGGACCTTTGTGATGGGTCGAACTGTCGCGTTCAACTGAATTATTCACTCAAAACAAATGCCATTATGACTCCCCTTTGAGGCTACCCCAGAGTCTCTATGTCCTCTGAGCCTCTACCAGGATGACAAGGGTTTTTGCAACGAGGTCTACCATCCTAGCTGCATCTGCACGTCACCCTGGCTCTCTAGTGTGTGTTACCCCCTGAGTGTGTGTGTTCCAACTCACCTGATGCTGAACAGTGTCATCCTTGTTATTCTGGCTACACCCAAGTGACGTAAACGGATTTTTTGTTTTTCTGTCACCCTAGCTGGTGAATTTTCTCCCCCCAACCTATACTTATGTTCATGGCTGCCCGGCTGCGTATCGTGTCATCGTAGCCGTGTATTAATACCATCTTCTTGCATTACAGTAGTGTTTGCTAGGGTGCGACGCCTGACCGAAACTCCAGACGGAAACATGGCTTATAAGGTCAAGGTGAAGAAACTTGTAAAGGTGGGTGTCAGTCATGTTAATTTGTGTGCTGTCGAGCGTTTGTCCAAGTGTTGTCAAGGATCTTTTTCCATGGTGGCAGATGTCTCCACTTTCGTCTGGTGTCTGTTATCTGCTTTGTTCCCAGACGTTTTCATATTTAGTTATTCCATCATTTGTTAGAACTTTATAATCGTCAACCTACATGTCTCACATTAACCTAACCATAAATTCTTACCCTGCACTTACATCCCCTTAATTCATTCTCATGCTGCACTCACCAGATGTAAGCAGAAGGCAGTTAAAGTATTAATAGGGCAAGAGCTTATGGCAGGGGTTGCATGTTAGAGCCAACAACCCATGGCAGGGGTTGCAGGTTAGAGCCAACAACCCATGGCAGGGGTTGCATGTTAGAGCCAACAACCCATGGCAGGGGTTGCAAGTTAGAGCCAACAACCTATGGCAGGGGTTGCAGGTTAGAGCCAACATCCTATGGCAGGGGTTGCAGGTTAGAGCCAACAACCCATGGTAGGGGTTGCAGGTTAGAGCCAACAACCCATGGCAGGGGTTGCAGGTTAGAGCCAACAACCCATGGCAGGGGTTGCAGGTTAGAGCCAACAACCTTTGGCAGGGGTTGCAGGTTAGAGCCAACAACCTATGGCAGGGGTTGCAGGTTAGAGCCGACAACCCATGGCAGGGTTGCAGGCTAGAGCCAACAACCTATGGCAGGGGTTGCAGGCTACAGAAAAGCAATCCATGCCAGAGGTAATATGTACAAGAGAGTGGTGATTGAGAGGGTTGGGTGTGCACAGAGCAGTTGATTAGAGAGGAGCTGTGTGACATCATGAGAGATGGATGAGGATAGATCAGATGTATGGCTTGAGGAATGTGTGAGAAATACTTGTGAGAGAGAATTATATATAACATTTATGGATCCAGAGAGAGCAGGTGGTAGGGATGACAGTTATTCCAAGTGGAAGGTGTGACATGTGTATAAGGATAGTAGAAAGTTGGAAAAATGCAACGAGGAGTTTTTTATCAAGTTAGTAAAGCATGCATGCAAGTAGGATGCTAGGAGTGTGAGTGGTTTACACTGAAGGTGGATGTACACCAAGGATGTATGAAGCCACCATGGTTGTTCAGTGGAGAGGGAAGTAAATTTAAGGGTCTTGGATAAAGGAGTGCGTCTGTATTGTGTCAAAGATGTGGGCTGTGGAAGGTGCATCTGTTACCGGTTGCAGGGGACATGACTCTGGTAGCAGAACTCAGACTTTGTAGAAGCTGATGACATACTTTGAAAGAGTATGATAAAGGCAAGGGTTGAAAGCATCAACCTCAGAGACTCTGTAGAAGCTGATGACAGACTTTGAACGAGTATGATCAAGGCAAGAGTTGAAAGCAAGTTGATGTGAACAAGAGTAAGATAATGAGGTTGCACAAGGATGCCCGAGAGAATGGCTTGGGTGTAAGTTTGAATGTAGAGGACCCAGAGACAGTGGGCTAATTGAGATTTCTGGGAGTGGATGTGGCAGCTGATGGCACCCTGGGTGCTGAAATGAGACACCCTCTGTCTTCCATGTTGGGCATATTCAACACTTCCTAGACTTTCCCAGTAATTCAGTTCTCTTAATCATGGTTTCATCTGTGTTGTTTTCATCATGACCTATGTAACCTCTTTGTGGTTCTTTTGCTGTGGTGGCCAAAATTGAGAAGCTCATTCTAGTTTTAGCTTTATGCACATGGTGTGAACAGCTGGCTGAATATTTGCTAGCATACAGTTGGTATCCTTAAGTACATTGTTCTCCTATTGCGGGTCTATGATAACAAGTTATGAATGATATCAACTTCCAAGTCCCTCTCACACATATATTCTTGGAGTTTTTTTCCTGCTAGATAGTGATCATAACAAGGCTTTCTTTTATTGTGACCCATTCTCACTGAAGTACATTTACTTGAGTTGAACTTCACCACCAATATATTAGGCCAACTTTAGAGACTGTTAAGGTTCCCTTGTCAATGGAATCTGTCAGGTTTCCCATGTAAGTTGATGGAGTGTGTCAAGACCCCCTTGTAAGTTAATACAATGATCTTCACATCCTTTGTGACCTTTGCAGCATCTGCAAACGTGGTCAGGTAGGAGTCCACACCCTCAGGCAAGTCGTTCACATAGATCAAAAAGAGTAATAATCCCAGAAGAGAACCCTCCAGTTCTTCATTGATGTATATTTATATATATATATGTGTATGTGTGTAGAACTTGCGGCAAGATTCGCTATGTAATATGATATGTATTTTCACTGTCATTGTAATACAGTATGTATGTTCACCGTCATTTTAATACAATATGTATGTTCACCGTCATCCTTGTAGACCATTGTTTCTCAGTGACTGCACCCCATGAGTGCACCACTTACCTCAAAAGTCACTTATATGTAAATGTTGTACATAGAGACAGCTGTGATTTACCAAAGCATTTGTATGTTTTGAAGAGACACCTTTTGCATCTGTGTACATGTTGCAGATGACATGACTTAGCAAAAATTCAGCCCCAGCATCATACTCATTCTGTCTTCATATTTCACTCTCATTTCACATTGTTGGAAAGTACTAATTTTGTACCCCATACATTGGCAGGGTTCAGAAAAAGTTGAGCTCAGCCTACAGAAAGGTCTCATCTACACTGACTCTGGGACTTGTGCGGCCCAGCTCAAGACGCGCACTTCGCATATCATTACTGGAAATATCGTGGCCAACAAGCCCAGAGTCAGCCTGTGTAACTTTGCAGCACCCATGAGAAGCCTTACACCAAAAATGAAAAAAGGATTCAGGCTTTTATATAAGCTTGGATGTGATTGCCCGGTAATGTATATTAATGTTTCATATAAAGAAAGAATTCAGGCTCTTATATAAGCTTGGATATGTTTGCCCAATAATACATGATAATGTTTTATATGATAGTGTAATATTGTTGATCTTTTATCATCTAAGACTGTGTTGCTCAGGCAGGAAATAGCAAACATGTATGAAAGAAAGGAAGAAAGACAAATATTTCTAATAGGATGAAGTTTTCTTGTAAAATATGCTATCAGATATTATTGTAATGTTGATGAGATTATGCTTGATGGTTTTTGAAATGATTAAGGACATTTTGATAATGTCATTTATATAACTTTTAATGAATTTCATTGCATGTTTAGATATTTCCCTATAAATCTAAATACTGTAATATGGTATAAAAGTGAGAAATATATCGATTCAATGTATTAGTACTTAGCTCTGATATTGAAAGTACATTCTTTCAAATGAATTAATGTAATGACCATACATTTAAAGAATTTTATCTGGTGATGCAGATAAAGATATTTTAGATATAACTGATTAATGGCATTTGTTCAACAGATCATGTCATGTCACTTCTGGGAGCAGTGTCCCAAGGCTAACTTCTTCTGTCCTTGGGAAACATCGAGGGAAAAGAATGACTGCCAAGGACGACAGTCTGTAAGTCTTTTTGTTATACTGGTGGTCAGAAGAGACATTAAAGTGATTTTTATCATTGTCTTTGTCACTTTGAATTATAGTGTAGCATGTCAAAAAAAGCCCAGGTTAAGTGTTATCAGAATTTAATAACTGGTTAGAGAAGAGTTCATGTAGTTCCATTGGTCCATGTGAACATTGTTGGTGTATGGTAAGGATAGCTGCTGGATTGAGTTTGGTTGAAGAAGATGGTGAATGAATGCATTTGGTTTATGAGTACTGTAGTTCACCTGTGGGATCTTAGGTGTGACTTCAGGATGTCTGTAAAATGTGTTTCAGGTTTTGGTGATTAGTGTCTTGTCAGATGCTGGAAGATGTGGGGATGATTAGCAGCCAAGATGGTTGATGAAAATTTTGTATATTGTAACTTTTTTGGGCATGGGAAATAGATTCACTGGCATTGCTAGATAAGTACACTCTCAGATTTGCCATGATTAGGTATATAAAATGCCTTGATCTATAATGACATGATAGTCTGCTAAATGGCCCACCTTTTACACAGTTTCATTATGAAAAGCATATAAAGGAGTTTTGGATATGTGAATAACTCTTTGCAGAGTTCAGTGAGGACTCCTTTAGATACAAGAATCGTTCTGAGGACTCTTTAGATATAAGAATTGCTCTTGAAATAGTCAACGTGATGATTTCTTTACTTGTACCTTGTATTATTGTGGTATACTGCATTTCATTTATTTTTTCGATATCCAAAATGTATAATTTGGGTGAAGTTTCTAAGCTACAGGGGTTTACATTTCATTTGGGATTTATACTCTTCATGTTAAATGTTTGCAGATGCTTTTGAAATACAATTTTTATATGTGCACATTTTAGATAGGTGGGATTAGTCAGTTAATTTGTTGTTTTTATTTTTTTGGACCAGCATATAAATACCAATTATCCCATGTAGATGTGTCTTCGGGGCCCTGATGGAACCTGTGACTGGCTTCGTGGACGCTTGTATACATCTTGCATGAAGACACTCCGTGGCCGAGCAAATGCTACTGATACCAACAACACCCAGGACAATAGAATTCCACGCTATCGTCAGCCTTCACGATTTGGCTACAAGAGAATCCGAGGCCATGGAACCAGGCCACGGCGACCTTTTCGGCCACGTCAAACCATTTCAAGAATTGGCTATGTACCTAAGAATGGGTGATTCTTCATGCACACCTTTCAGGTTCCTCCTTGTAAAGGATTTGATATCTTAAATGAAATGGTAGCACAGTCTGTTTTATCTTGTGTTGATATTTTCATAGCTGTGACAAAGCTCATAGAACTCCCAGAGCATTTATGTAGATTAAACATGTTAATATATGCAGTACTGTGCTATACAAAACTACAAATTTTTGTTGTATACTAATACCAAGTATCCAAGAACTGGTCAACAAGAATCTTAATTTTCTGAGACATAATATTGTAATTGTGTGTTACTTAAAAATCTACCATCATATGTATCCATAAAGCATAGAATTTCATACAAGTTACTTCTTTGTAACCTCAAGGATAGCTGTAGTATTCAAGTCTAGTTGAACAGGTCATGGACATATAGGTATGGTTGAACTGACTGATTATATAGCATGACAAAGTGTCTAGGGAAGCTAACATATTTTATAGATATCTTGCTTGACGCTAATGTCAAAAATAGTCATAGATATACTTTTATTTTTTGGTAATATACATTATTTTTATTTTGTAGTGAAGGTTTATGTCTATACATGGTCTGAATGAATCTAGTCTGTTGATAATATAAGTTGCCTATATCAGAACCATTACAATATCAAAAATATTAATGGATTGATAATTTCTTGTATTTGGTATATGACCAGTCACATGTTTATAATTTTTACAGATGGAATGTTAGTGAGTAATGTATAGTTAAGTGAGATTGGTGATATTATAAGAAAAGACACAATAAGCAAATGAATTTTACTAATTTTTTTTTTTTTTTTTTTTTTTTTTTTTTTTTGTGTGTGTGTGTGTGTGTGCTAAGATGGAAGGAAGTCACAAATGGTGGAGTATTCTTCAATATCAGATTATATGACTATCACTTGCCATTATTTTAAAGGAATCAGTTCCTACCTTGGACCAGTAAAGATTTTTGCCCAGGAATGCCTTAAGTTTTAGTTTTTGTATGTATATATATATATATATATATATATGTCTGTCTTTCTGTCTGTTTTCTGTCTTTTTATCCATCAGGTACTTATATATATTATTCAGGAATAAAATAAAAAAAAAATTGTGGATATGGATGAATGTCAAACACAGTGGTCCTTTGACACCAAAGGTCATGTCCTGATATGGTATAAATTTTACAAAAAAAAATATGAAGCTGTTTAGAAAGTTATTTTGTTAGAAAAGAATGGTTGAAAGAAAGCTTTAGGTATTGAATATATATTTCTAAATCCCCTTTATAGGTCCATGTTTTGTAAGACTTTGATATTAGTATTATGAATGTGGTTTGTTAATCAAGAGACAAGCCCAGTACATTTATTTGAGTAAGAGAATTGGATGATTTGATGTAAACATCATGTCCATTCAGTGGTCTTAGATACTCTTTCCGCTCTTCACTTTCAGCGATGTTTAAAGTGTTGAATATGCATCAGCATGTAAAGACAGTTATATACAAATTAACTGCCTAATTACGACCAAGCCCCCTGTAATTTTTCATCATTGAATGATGATAATTTTAGATTTTTTTTGTGACATGGAGATTTGAAATTTTAGTGCATAATTTAATTGTTTGTTGTGTTCTAGTACATGATTGTAAAGCTTAAGTTCAGGGTAATGTTGTGAAGGAAGGAGCAGATCTCTTGATATGCTTGATCATCCTCTCTATCATTTATAACATATTCTGCATACAGTAGGGTAATCCATGTAGTCTCCAAAATGTTTCTGTATTGAACTTCAAAAAATGGGAATATTTTGTGAATTAGAATACAGATAGGTGAGGTTTATTTTAATATACAGATAGGAATTACTGGAAGGTCATGTCCATGTTTTACTCAGAAAATTCCATGTATGTGTGAAACATATGGATAAAAGAGCAAGAACTTTGTTAAGATTTAGGATATGAGAATTTTCAGCTTGTTGCTTGTACCTTGTAACAAATGTTATGGTAATGCAAAAGCCTTTAGGAATTCATATGAAACTCAGAAAGTTCCTGTAAAATGTACTTTACCAATTTGCTGTGATGAATGGATGAACTGACAGCTGCATTTTTCAGCAGTCTAAGTAACTAAATTGTAAGACATTATGGTCAAACTTTGGACTGTTAAAGAAGAGAAGCCTCTAGAATCGACTTCATGTATGTTCCAGGTAATGAATGAATTGATTAATCCTCTTTAGATATATATAAACTTGTGTTCTTTTTGATGAAATATGTGTAGTGATATCATCACTTGAGCCATATGTGATAGGCTGATGCTCTGAAAGTCTATAAAGTTGCAACACCAGTCTTTTGATAATCTGTGTTAAAGGAGGAAGATATGTTGCATAGGGTATAGTAATTACATCAGAATATATAGTGTTTTCTGATGACAGGAGCACTTACAACTTTGGTGGCTGAGATATGACAAACCCTGAGCTCAATGAAGGAAGCAAACGGTAGATTTGACAATATCTGAAAGAATGTGTTCTTGGTAACATCGAGGTGGTACCCTAATCTCATAATCTTAAAGATGCTTGACCAAGTCACCTATGTACTTTTCCTATTCTGCCTCAATAAGTTAGCATCAGGATCTGAGCTTTCAAAAGAAAGTCCTCTGTTTGCTCCTTCTGTTTCTCGTATAGGGATGAGAGAAGAGGGAAATCTTTCTGAACCCCACTTTGTTTAACTGAAATTGATGTCAGTGTATAAAAGATTTCCAAATATGCTTTTGGACAGAAATGTTAGATTATATTGCTGAATTAGGCTATACACATGAACCCCAAGAAACGAGGTTATACCCTACACATGGTTAGGGATTACAGGTGTTTTTTTTTCTTTTTTTTTTTTTAAGTTAACTCTTCTCACTTAGGGAATTGTCACTCCTCAGAAAGTGGGAAGCTATGTAAAGATTTTTTTTCTTTTTAAGTAAATAGGTAGATCTACCCAAGTTACCCTGCCAAGTTTTATTTGGGAAAAGCATTCATTTGTATATAGATTGAGAAAGGTAATATCCAGTCTTATCGCAGTCTTCTTAAATCCATAAACAGTTGACGTTTGACCTCTGCTGATGATATCTTGCTGAGCTCCCCACATTTACTCAGTGCCAAAAAATTACTGTAGAACTAGACAATCCACACCTTGTACCAAACTTTAGTATGATCTCTCTCTCCATATTGCTAGTGATTCCTTTCCTTTAAAGTTAGTCATCCAATGCAGAACCTCCAGCTGTTTCAGCACAAGTAGAAAATATGATTAATTGCATTTTCTCATAACTTTGACGAGGGAATTTTCTCCAGAATGCTGTTTCATCACAAGATTATCTTCCCTTCATTTAAAGTTAGTCATCCCATGCAGAATCTCCAGCTGTTTCAGTACAAGTAGAAAATATGATAAATCGCATTATCTCTTATAACCTTGTCAAGGGAATTTTCTTCAGAATGCTGTTTCATCACAAGATTATTTTAAGTGTACAAATTACAAGGTGATTGCAACTAGATAGCCAGTGGCTGGTATTGATAGTTGGTGATGTATGTTTTATGTATATATTTTGATGGTATGATTAAGTGAAACATATTGCAAATTAACAGACTGATAATAAAGACTTTGTTTACACTTATACAGTATTGTAAGCAATCTCTTAATTGTTAGCAGAGCTTAAGTAAAATGAAACTGTATTTGGACTCGCAGGGTTTTGCTGTGCACATTACCATATAAATAAGAGATTTATATTAGCCATGGGATGTGTGTAAAATATGTATGTATGTCCTCCAAAGAATAATAAAAACCACTTGGTTTACCTATATTGATAACAGTGTATTCTATATGTTACAGCAGATAAAAATTATCTAGTTTTTAGAGTGGACATGCCACTTTAAATCAGATATTTTCTAATGGTATAGGGTAAGTTTTCTCCTTTTTTTATCCAATAAACTTTCCTGCTGTATGCCAAACCAAAGGACGTGTGCTTAGTCGCAGAAACTCCTTAGTGTTGTACTTGTACTGCACTCTGTATTCATGTGGAACTTGCTTTTTACTTTATGGGAGAGGTGATAAAGATATTATTTTCTCCCCTTGAAACTTGCAGGCTATATTGTAGAAGTAGGAACATTGGTGGAAATTGAGTTCCACAAAAGAAAAAAAGAATTCCAAGAATTTTGATATATAGGGTACAGTTAAAGTTGAAAAGTGTGTTTATGAAAAGAATTAGAGCATAGGTTCTCTATGAATTCAATGTTATGATGTGAATTTTATCAGTGGTTGGTGGCTGTAAGACTACAAAAGAATGAAGTTGTTTATGCAATATGTATGGGATGGGTGAAGGCCTGCATAGAGCAGTAGAAGGTGAAGAGTTCTCTTGCACATGAACTTGTTTGTGGTCATTGGGAAAAGAGTCAATTGATAAAAGAAGGAAGAGGTAAGAACAGAGCTCTGTAGTACTTGATCACTAAGGAGGAAGGATTGAGATCTGGTTACTTCAGCACGTTTGCCATAGTTTAACGGCATTGGTAAGTTAAAGGAGATAAGAAAGAAGACCAAATGAGATGAATTTTCCAAAAAAACCTGATGGCAGACTTTTCAAGGACATGTATCATTTTAGCAAGATCATTTTTACTATTTTGGAAGTTCCACAGAATTTTAAAGGATATTCCCAAATTTTTTTGTAGTCTGAGATTTCTGTGTGTTGAATTTGTGAGAATTGAGAAGAGCCAGTCTTTGATATTTCCTTGAAGAACTATTACTGTGTAGCATGAAAAGCAGTTGAAAAGTATTTCTAGGCATATTGATATCATGCCTATGTAGATCTGGCCCTGTTTTATTGACTGTTGCCTCACTCTCATGTACCGTACAAACTGTTGGAATGATGTCAGTCTGTCTTGTAGTATCTAACTTTCCCATTTATACTTTCCATCTTAAATAGGCTTGCTGAGACAACTATCAGCTTTCACTGATTCCTGTATTCATGTACAAGCAGATAGGCAGGGACTGCTGCACTTACGGAATAGTCACACCAATTTATTGGAGTTTAATCTTTGACCCTTGAAGATGTACACAGTCCAAAATGTTTGGTTGCAGTTCGTATGTGCCAGTTTCTGTGAATGATGGAAGGGGCATACATACATAATAGGTAAAATCATTCTTTGGTATTTACAGTACTTACAAAACTGCTTTCTAGTTCTAAATCATCACAAAAATACAAATATGTAACAAGAATACATTAGTGGGCTTAGAAGCTTTTCCTTTTCATTTGTACAATGAATATGAGATTGAAAATTATTTGTAGCCTAATTGAATTTATTTTAAATGCTCTTGTAAGATAATTGTGGCTATAATCTTCTTTACAATTGTATATGTAAGTTTCGTCAAGTGGATCATGAATATAAGCCTAAATCCACAAAGTAAAGCACAGGGAAGTTCATGAAGAAAAGTTATATGAGGGACTGATGAATATGTAATAGAATGAGCAAATTTAAAATTAAATGACATGGTAATTATAAGTAAGGAATACCATATGCATTGATTTGATAAGCAAAGAAAAATACTTGTGTAATGCATTTTGAATTAAGGGAATAATTGTTTATAGCTTTAAGTATTGGTGTGGAGAGAATACATATGTTATCAAGTGGTTTATGGCTGAGGATGTATACAGAATTGTTTCTCAAAATTGTGTCTGTGTATAAATGTAGGATCTTCCATGACTTGGTATCCCCAGTCTACAAATGGTTCATGTAGTGGTGAGCCCTACTTGATGTATTATTATGCAGTTGAATATCCATTCAGAAAGAGCCTTCTTCAGTCTTTACATATGATTGGTATTTTGAAAGCTGATGACCAGTTGCTTACAACTGAAAAACCACTGAAATATATCTTATACATGATGTTAACACTGCACTGAGAATTTTTAAAGAGTACAGGTAGTTTTTGATATTTTTATGGGATTATATATGAATTATTTTAACAGATTATGTATAGCAATTTTTTAATTGTTTTTGCAAATTATATTTCAGATTTCATAAGGGACTTAATTTTCTAATCTTCTCATGGATGATAATGTATTTGCTGTTTTTTTACATTATTGGTGACAAACAGTAAGACAAACAGGATACATTTATTGTATACCGGGTAATAGTTACTTCAGCATATGTGTGAGAATGAGATGCTTCTTTTAAGTTTATTGTTTCACCAGGAAACTGTAAAGATGTAGCTGGATTAAAGGTCAGTCACCTCTCGATGAATTTAACTAAGTAACCTAGCTTATGCCATGTATTCCTTATATTTTTGGCTAATAGTCTTCCAAAATAGTATATCTGGTTCCATATTAAAGATATACTTGTAAAGTAAATTGTAGTCGATAACAGATTCATTTCGTTTATTAGTGTAGATTGTATTTCAGTATGCGGTAGTACTTTTCTAGGAGTAGATGCATTGATATTTTTGTTGATTTTTCTTTCAAAGGTGTTCATTCTTTTTCTCATTTGTGAAGTAGTGTCAAGAATAGATGGCTAAGCCCATTAGGAAAGAATCTTCACTTGGCTCTTTTCTGTGCCCATCTTTTAGAAAGACACACGGGAGAGGAGGATTTCCAGCTTGCTGCTCCTCGCCCTCTCAGTTGCCTTTTATGACATGCAGGAGATAGTTGTGCAGAATTCTAATTCTGATAACTTTTGTGGATAATTTTGGTTGATTTACAATCAGCAAAATTTCAACTTATTGAAGAATTATATTCTATCCATGAGGGGATTTTTTCCCTCTCATATATATTTCAGCATTGTTAATGGTGTGTCACACTAGACTCCATACTTCATATTTATCCTCTGTCTTTGCTTGTATTATTTTCCTGTAACTTTTCTTCCTTACATAATTTTTTCTCTTGTAAATCGTGTGAGCTTACCCTCTTTCACTGAACATAATGTATTCACGGATCTCAGTGCAAGCTAGAAGTAGCTTCACATATGATGACAAGATCATGATCATTGATTCTTTCCAATGTTTTCAGCATTACTTTTTAACTTGGACATTTGAAAGAAAAGACACTATGATGCAGAAAGGCTGATTGAATAATGATGGTGATTGTGGCAATTATTATTATTGTTGTTATTGTTATTTTTTCATATTCCCCAATCCCTACATTAGCTTGGTAGCATCAAGAACAGAAAATCCTCACTTGGTCCCCTTCTCTGTTCCCTCTTGGAAAAGTAGAACTGGAGGGGTGGTTTTCCAGCCCATTCTTATCATTATTGTAATTATTTACACATTATTATTATTGTTATTACTAATTATTATTATTATTACTATGGTAACTGGGTGTGTACATAGCAGTGGGTGAAAGTGTGGAAGCTCAAGAGGAATTTGTGGAAAGAGAGGTCACCATCGGTGAGGGGAAAGATGAGTATGTTTGATGGTGTAATAGTCCCGACAGTGCTAAGTTATGGGCCCCAAATACAAAAGAACAGAAGAGAGTGGATGTATTGGAGAGGTGTATTACTAGTACTACCCACATCCAACGACCAGGGAGGCATATTGTATTACTGGTTCTGCCCGCCCGAGCATTGGGAGGGTTAGTGACAGCTCCTTAGTGAGCCACCACTTTAGTGGTTGTCAAGTTGCACTCCTCTGACCCAGGTAGCTGTCTTTCTGGCTCACCCACACTTGGACTACTTGCATTCTATCCACAAACAAGCAGTCTCTCCTTGTTATACATAACAGTTGACAACACTTGACTCGCACAACTCATTCTTCTTAACTAGATTTTCAGGCCGTGCTAGCCCGGCCTTTTGACAAAATGGCAGGAACAGTAGATAAGTAGATTGCTTTGCGCAGTTCGGATATACTTATCACATTGTACACCAAGGATCCACTAGCAGTGGAAAGAAGAAATGTACATACACCAGCTTAAATCTGTGATCCACTTCCACCAGTAAGCTGACATCCACTTGCGCCAGTGAACAGCAGCAAATCACTCCTTCTAGTGATCTCTGAAGCTTGGGTACATTTACAATGGAGTTCTAGCAACAAATTGGCTTGAATTGCACCATTGTTACTCTTTTAAGGTAGAGTCCACTTTCTTGAATGCAATTCAAACAACTCCATTATACTGCGCTAAATCATACTTTATCAAGACGAGGGTGTCAGTATTTCACTTTGCATATTTAATATTCGTAGGTGTTTACGGTTTAAAGAACCATAAAAGGAGAGCCAGTTGTGTTAAGATCTTTCACTTTATAAAGTCCCTGTAGAAATAGATTAAAAGAGCACGGGGAGTTTCCGTAACGTTCCGTTTTCTATTATTAATTGCCATCACCATAAGGGAAAGGCAAAATACGCATATGACAGTCACACCCCTGTATAATCGTATTCATTTTGATGAGATACTGGAGTACATTGCAGTTTTGGTAAGATATTTAAGTACATTAAGACTTTATGTGGTATTAGATATAAGTACTGTCTCGAGTTGCTGGTTAGGAATCATAACTGGTTTAGCTCCCGGTCACTAGTTGACTAAGGGTAACACAGAGTAAACATTGGAACATCGTCCTTTTTTGTCTTATCGCAAATCGTGAGGAAGCTTTGGTTTTCGTCATTTTTCATCAGCAAAGGGTTTGTTTTATTATCTAGCGTAGTGGTGATATCAGGGAAACACTATATACCGGACATCCTTGAATTTCGAAAAACAGGATAAACTGGAATGGAGAAAAATGGTGGCTCCGCTGACTGGATGATGGCATATTCGTGAGGCGAAATAAAAAGTGAACCAGCCTAGATTGTAGCGTATCCCAGAGACTTGGTCATGGATACAAGAGACAGCTAGCTAGCTTCCTTGCCTCATCCTAAGTTAGGTCATTCGTGATATTTGAAATTAAATACCCACACACAAGCCTTGGGTAGGGGATACCAAACATCACATTGGTGCTTAGGGGTACGAATTACTCTACCGGGAAACTGTTATTATCAGGTAATTGGTAGTTCTCTAACGGCGCAGCGATTTCCAAGTCATTGGTGTCAAGGTTGATTCTGTCACGATGAATTCGATAGATTTCAGTAGATCTTTTCCATCAGTAGCAATCTGTACAGTAAATTAGATTGCGTTAGAAAAGGTTTTTTGTATTAGTAGTATTCTTGCTCTTGTAAAACTTATATATATATATATATATATATATATATATATATATATATATATATATATATATATATATATATATATATATGCTAGTAGAGAGATTTTCAATCAGATTCTAACACTTAACTGTAGGCATTCGCGTAGCTGGGTAGTCATAGAGACTAATATGTTGGCGTCGAATTAAGTTAGGTTAAGGACCCAGTGTGTCTAACCAGAGGCAAGTTAGGTAGGGAGCCAGTGTGTCTAGCAAGAGGTAAGTTAGGTGAGGAGCCACTGTGTCTAGCCAGAGGTAAGTTAGGTATGCATAGTATACATAGCCAGAGGTAAGTTACGTAAGGACCCGTTATACATATCCTGAGGTAAGTTCCGTTAACCCAATATACATAGCTTGTGGGTAGTTAGATAGGGAATTAATGTGTAGCAATAAGCCTTGCTCAAAATAGATTAGGATTTTATGAATTTGGATATGAAGATCTTAATTTACAGTTTCCAGTAAGCGTACATTAAATGTCATTAGGAAAAGATTTTTTTTCATTACTTAAGTATCTAATTTTGTAAGTGAAAGTTATTCATTTCATAGTATGTTCCGAACAGAATTTCGTCACAATTTAATCAAAAGCATTTTATGTTATCACTTAACATGAAAAAAACTTCGTCTCATTTCCTGATTTTACTGTATTTGCAGGACGATAGGCAGTGTGCACAACTTACTGTTTCTTTGTATGATAATATGATATTTAGGATTAAATGGCATGTAAAGGTTGATCATATATCAAGATTAAAGGACATTATAGAGTTTGGTTTTGGACTTTTTTTTCCGTTAGCATGGCAGGCATACACTAGATATTTTCATAGTACGCCATATCTATGGGATAGGTGCAGAATTAGAGGGAAAGATAAGAATTTTGGACATATTAAAATCCTGTCACTTAGGAAGCGTAATGACTGAATGGTAAATGACAAGGTTGTCGGGAAATCTACCACTTATGAGTGATGTGAAGTTTGATATATATATATATATATATATATATATATATATATATATATATATATATATATATTGTGGCGTTCTTACCCTGTTGCAGATATGTCTTGATTGTTTATTGCTGAGGTTGGAAACAAAATCATAATCCAGTGTTGATTCATTGGTGAGGTATGTTGATAGAATTCATTCATTATGATAATGATTTAAAGCTGATTTATCATTTTTATTGTAATACGTTTTGGTTAGGAGGGCAGTGGAGGCAAAGACGTCACGGTAACCTGAAGTTGGGTAGAATGAAAGGCACCAAGACGAGTTGCTGCCGGCTCAAGGACGACATGGCTATCCATCGCAGGGATGAGTTGACGGTGGAAGGGACATCTTGTGTGTTGACATAAAGCAGGTAGAACGTAAACGCTCATTCATCTTCATGTATTCTGCTGTTCAAATACTCTTCCGTATAACTTGTATGTTGATATGTCTTGTTCGTATTGTTGTGTGGGGTATGTGGATGACTTGGGTAGTATTCAAGATTGTTAGTAAGGGCTTAATTAAGGTATGACGGGGACTTGTTCCACTCATAACATTACATATATGATCCTTCGCTGTTATGTAGAGTGCAGAGCGAGGTCTGAAGAGAGTCTTTTGACATAAATAACTGTATAATGAAAATGAAAAAAAAAAATATCAATATAAATTCAAGAGATGAAACATATTAAAACTTGTGGATTATTATATTTTTTTTCAAAGAACTCACTGTGGGAATCTGACGTCTCCAACTCTGGACTGGTCTGGTCTTGAATCACTCGATGAAGAGTCACTTGTACAAATTCGCGTCCCGACAGGAGAATTCTTTCCTTCACATGGTGATTGCATCTCCATTGGGGTGAGGAGAGTCGTGATAGGTTAAGACGTACGCACTGCTCGATAGAAAATGAAGTATGATTCCGTGATGAACAAGGTAAGGGTATGAGAGAGGTAGCGGCAGCCAGGTGACATTTGAGTAGTTCAACCTTACATAACATACTCCTCAACATTAGAACAGATAACACAATTTATGTTCGTATAATGTGTAGATATCCCTTTTTAAACGTATTGTTGATGGTAAAATGTGTGAATAATCGTGAGGTTGTGGCTATTTGCAAATTCCACCAAATCAGGTCAACACATGCAAAGCGAAACTCCTGGAGATTTCAACACTTATACCTGAGGACCATTGTGATGATTTTATGGGGAATATACACGAACGTCTTTGACACTATTACTGTGGGCAAGCTATGGATGCGGTCAGTACATAAGTGTTTGATGAGCTACTTGATTGTACAGAAAATTAAGGTAAGGGGCCTCAAGGGTGTACAATTCTCTCCCCTTATTGCACAAGTAGGTAATTACATTCATACGCAAACATATATTGTCACAAATACACTTACAAATAATAGACACGCATCCTTGCAACAATAGGCAAGCAAACACAAGAATTCATAAGCAGACAAACAAGTCATTAACACACACGGTGTATTGGTTAGCGTAACTCCATGAGTCAGCGCGGGCCGGCCGGGGTCGAACCCACATAGGTTCGAGCGTTGGGCTTGGCAGTCGGCTCACACTGAACCCAGGTGTTCCTCCTCCCTTCGGAGGCTGGTCGATTTAAGGTACCTGTCTATGGCTGGGATCTTGTATGTGTGACACAAACACAAGACTAACGTCCTTAAATTTAGGATCCAAGCGTGTAAACAATTTTAAGCACTAACGAACCAAATATCAGATAACGGAAAAGCAGACAGAGGCTTAAGTAGGAAGGATAAGCAGATGGAATTCCACTTGAGCAGGTGGAGAAATATTTAAGGATAAAGAGACGGTGATATTAGCGGTAGACGAGAGACCGAGCTTACCACTAGGTGGAGATACCTGACACAGAAACAAGTTGATGCATAAGAACTGTTAAGGTTTGGGCCCCGCGTGGCAGAGATCATGGACGCAAGCAGCATGAACAGGATCCCGCTCCCGCCCTCTCTCTCTCTCTCTCTCTCTCTCTCTCTCTCTCTCTCTCTCTCTCTCTCTCTCTATATATATATATATATATATATATATATATATATATATATATATATACACACACTGGTATAGGCGCGCTGTTTTAGCACTGCTCTTATACAGGGCCATCAGTATCACTGTAGCCAGTAGGTTACTCCAAATACTCATCAGTTAATCGAGATGGCGCGTCCTTTTAAGCTGTGAATATCCCCATAGGCCAGGTTGCGATCGCTGGGCACACCAGCGAGGTGTGTGTGTGTGTGTGTGTGTGTGCTGGTTGTCAGGAGTGCTGGCGGTTGGGTTGCGGTGGTCAAGGCCCTCTTGAACAGGATTCCTATCCTGTCCTTCCACTTTCATCCCCAGCTGATGTATGTATGTATGTATGTACATATTATTTTTTTGTTCTTCCCAGAGGAACTAGAGAACGCACCGAAAATGTTGAATATGTATCTTTTTTTCTTGAAGGAGATGATACGAGGGAATGCACAGAAAATAATACAATGGTGAACTAGAGAATGTTCAGAAAAATTATTCAACTTTTGCCTTCACTGGAACCAGACGAACCACAGAATGTAAAGGAAATTCAATGTATTTTATCGTTAACAAACCTAACCTAACCTAACCTAATTTCACACTGGATAAGTTTAGATCTGATTGGTTGCTTTTAGGAGGTTGAGTATCGCTAGGTTTACATGTATAAAGGTTTGTGCAGTTTCGCCTTGTATGAACCTACCCAAACTTTGGTTCGGTTTGTTTAAATTCTTCTGGTTACATGATATTATCTGGTTCGGTTATATCTATGACTCAGGGTAAGTTGGATTAGATTGGGTAATGTATGAATACAGCGCTTGCCTGTCAGCCTGACCCAGATCTTCCTGTCGAGAAATTACGTTTCCTGATCTTCTGTCACCCTCCTCCCCCACCTGCCTCGACCCTTCGAGCCAGCCAGTATGTCGTCACCACACCACCGTCTTGCTCCAGCAGCCTCGCTCAACACAAAGTATTTTCCTGGCCCCGTACCCGCTAGTGTCGGGGGCGGGTCACTCACTGTTGGCGCGTAAAATGTCAGCCCGGCCCTTTTCCACCCTCACTACCAGCATAATGCACGAAATTCATATTACGTATCTGCCTTGGGGAACAAACAGGTCACGACGCTTAGTAGCCGCACCCTAGTAAGGTGTACCCTTCCTGCTGATTACTGTCTCTCTTTGTCTTCACACACACACACACACACACACACACACACACACACACATATATATATATATATATATATATATATATATATATATATATATATATATATATATATCTTTTCTTTCATACTATTCGCCATTTCCCGCATCAGCGAGGCAATGTTAAGAACAGAGGACTAGGCCTTTGAGGGAAATCCTCACCTAGCCCCCTTCTCTGTTCCTCCTTTTGGAGAATTAAAAAAAAAAATGAGAGGGGAGGATTTCCAGCCACCCGCTCCCTCCCCTTTTAGTCGCCATCTACGACGCGCAGGGAATACGTGGGAAGTACTCTTTCTCCCCTATCCCCAGGGATGATATATATATATATATATATATATATATATATATATATATATATATATATATATATATATATATATATATATATATATATATATGATAAGAGTATTAAGAAAAGTTACGTTGTAAAAGTCTATTTAGATTTAGATAAAGGTAAATTCGTAAGTTCTGACGTGAGACAATGTTGTAGACGCCGCCACGCCCAGTGGAATTTAAAACAACTCACTTTTACCCGTACGACTAAGGACATGGTACGTGGAGACTAGGTTTAGGGACGACTAGACGAAGAACATCGTACGTTCAGACCAGGATAAGAGAGGAGGCGCAACACGGCTGTGAAAAAAACAAACTTCTCGTAACCTACATATGATAATCACGTATGTACGTGCGCGCTCTTATCTAAGCATATCAGTACTGACACAAGGTGCCTTAGAACAATTATGGTGTGTGATTGCCTCTCACCGGTAGTCAAGAGTGATTAGAGAGAGACACATGACCAAAACTTATTCATCTTGACGCTAAACGCTTAAGCAGAGAATTGAGGCATGACGCGGTAATCAGTCAGTGGCGGGCACCTTCTGCCGACTTGCCTTCCCCGCGGTGAACTATTTTTCCTGTGGTGAGCGCTACGCGCTGGGCTTGCCTAATGACAGAATCTCTTCATAGGTATAGTTCGAGAGATGGAGCCCCCTCGACTGTAGACCAATGCTTTTACAGATGATTATATATGAATATGTAATTGGGGAAATTGACGTAAATATGATTAATCTCTGTAATCCGTTTTAATATGTATATATATTTTACTTTTCATCCGTCATATTGGATGCCAAGCGTAAAGACTAATTACAGCGTGTAATGAAATACACATGGAGCGGGTTTTACACTTAAGGGAACACAACGTGTTTCAATCTTATTATATCGTACATTTAAGTATGTTGTTTGTATGTACAAGTGTAGTTAAGGTTAATTAAGGTTAAGTGTTACAATCTGCGATCGTATGGTATTGTGATCAGGGTGATGCACAACAAGGTTCATATCCTCACCAGTTATTATTCATGTTTACAGCAGTGACAAGGTTCAGTATGTGTTGCCAAGTGTATATTGTTTGTTGTTTGTTTGGTAACTTGTATTAATCACCCTCGATATCCCCGCAGTTTTGGATCAACTTTTTTATTCTGTTTAAGTACGTTGATTTCAGATGGTGGTCTGATGAACATGTATTAAGTGTGGTTGTGGTGTGATGGAGTTTAGGTGGTATGGTGGAAGTGTGGTGGAGGCTCGGGGTAGGCTCGGGTGGTATTGTGGTGGAGGATAGAGGGCATGGTGAAGGTGCGACGGTTTAGTGGAACCTTGAACGATGTATTGGAGGCACAGTGGTATGGTGGAGGAGTGTTGGTGGAGTGGTGGTGGTGGTGGTGGAGATGACCCCGGGTGAAGATGACTCGGGGAGTCGGGGAATCAGTTGCGTGCGGGCAGTGCTTAGGTGCAGACGTGCCATTACAGCCAGTGACCAAGTCTCCCCCAACGAGGTTTAGACTACGCTCTGGTCCGTGTGGGGGTGAGGCAGGCACGAGTGTAGCGGGGAAATACATCGAGACATCCACTCCCATCAGTGACTCTCTCTCCCCCTGGTTGTGTATGTCTCGCCCACAACCGCTTGTTTATTGTGGTTTGTGATGAGGTTGACGATGAGTAGTGACTGGCGTTGTGAGGACACCTTGGGAGCGGCCAAGACCTGAGCTGCCCCGCCCGGTCCACCTGTTCCCTGGTAAGAAATTCTCCAAGCGTGTGTTGGCTGTTCTGCGTCTCGCCAAGACTTTCTAAAATACGTCTTAACCATTACTTCCCACAGTGAGAGATGTAGCTCCAGCTCTATATTAAGAGTTCATACTTTGGGTATCTCGGTAAATAACAGTACACATAAGTAGATTAATCTTGGTCAGTGACCTTTGATAATATACGTATTACTGCTTGCCAAACATGACACATGACGCCCCATGACCTTAGCTGGTTAACCTCTCAAAAATAGAGCTAAGTCGCGATCGGTACTCGAGTGTAGGAGAAATAATGAAGTGTGAAGTTATATATTTGTAAAGATTATTTAGTTATTGCGGCAAAATTCCCCTCAAGAGAATGAGTGCGTGTTCACACTGTGATGCATCACCAGGAGTTACCTGGTACCAAAATATTGGTGCTGTTATTTCCACGTGTGGCTGAGATTTCAGTGAACAGTTTCTCCAACATGAGTTAGTAACAGTGTAGGATACGCGGTGGCTTCATCTCACCATGAGAGCTATTGCGGTAATAGCTGTGGTATTGTGGTGATAGCTGTGGTATTGTGGTGATAGCTGTGGTATTGTGGTGATAGCTGTGGTATTGTGGTGTAAGCGGTAATGGTGTATGATGGTAGTGACTGGTGATCATAATGGTTGTTGTGGGTAGTGTTGTGGTGTACATTATCACAATTCTCTGACGGTTTTTGCCTGCTGGTGGAGGTCGTGGCTGTATTAATAATGGCTTTACACAGGAATATAAATGAGTCACCACTGGTTCCTCTCAAGGCCTACAATGATGAGAAGAGATTGTAGTGATGATAGATTTGAATAAAAACAGTAAAACATCTCAGGAGAAATATATGCAAACTTTTATTTTTTGTACAAAGAAGGCGCAAATAACTTCATTAGCGCCTTGAAACATTCATGGTTTTTTGGCTTCAACTACTGGTGATGGATCGTTTTATATGTTGATAATTATGTTGGAAAGGTATATTGCCTTACTTGACGGAACACAGTTACCCACGAGATGGTAATTAGTACTGTATGAGAAGGCAGAATGATCCGGTCCACACGAAAGAAGCACCGAAGCTTTTGTATATATGAGTTCGTTCTTCTATCAAATCCCCTCATAACCTTTTATTTCCTATGCTGAGATAACGTCCTTTTTGCATGGCATCTCCAGCATTTGTCTCGCAGTCCGGGGAATCATCCAAGTGGTGGTTAGTCATATTTTTCCCCAGTGGGAGGAACAGTACTGAACACGGTGTTCAAGGTGGTGACGTCTCAGTCTATAATCGCAGTGGCTGTGGTCATACGGTGGTGGAGGGTAGTGTTGGTGATGGTGTTGGAGACAATGTTGGTGCTAATGGCCACACCAGAGCTGGTGGTGGTGGTGGTGGTGTTTCTGCTGCTTATTGTGGTGATTTTGTGGTCAGTGTGTGGTGGTCAGGTGTGGTGGTAGTGGTAGTAGTACCTCGTGGGGTGGGGTTGTTGTTGTTGTTGTTGTTGTTGTGGGGTAGGGTTCCCTCTGGGGTGAATGAACACAACCCCGCCGCCTCTTCTGGACGCCGCCAGCCTGGTGGAGCTTCTCTGTCCTGCTCGTCCACTCAGTATGGTCAACGTTCCCTCATACCGGCATATGATTTTCCTCCATAACCTCGCTGGTGGCGAGGTGCAGTTGTCGGATGCCGCCACGGGGTGAATTTTCCTGTTTATTTCCATGTTTACATGCCTGGCGAGACGTAGTCATTACTTCGGAATGCAGCTACGTGTGTGTGTGTGTGTGTGTGTGTGTGTGTGGTAGACGGTGAGTACACCATACACCTTTCGCAGCGTTCAGCACACCACACTACACCCCCACCACGTCCTCACTGTAACCAAGATACCCCCTGTGGTATAACGCTGTATCTCACTGTACCACTGGTACAGCACTGCTGCTCCCTTCTCTCAGTCACTGTACCGTGCCCATCCCTACAGCGCTGTAACCCTGCACACCGCCGCTGTAACACTACCCCGTCACGCTCATATTGTCACACGGTAACGCACAGCAACACTTACTGTAACATTGGTTACAGGGATTTTCATACGCGGCTCCACAGAATACATTTTTTTTTTATTGAAACTCTTGTTATCGTTCAAGGAAACATTATGGCATCTCCGTCACTCTTGATATATAAACGTAAGACTTTGAGCTCGAGGTTGGCTGGTGGGTGTGGGAGAAGTGCGGACGCGGGTTTTTGAATTCTGCCCGAGAAAGAAAAGGAAGAAATGAATGGAGAGATGGTCAGGGTTGCAGGAAATGATCAGACACGTTACTTTCAGAATTCCTCGACCAAGAATGGATGGAGAAAAAAAAACCTGACCAAAACTCGCTTCCACCCAAGCTTGAACTTACGTGACCCCTTCTAAAACCTAAACCCCAAACCCAAGTGCATCTCCAAGTCACACACACACACACCACCACCACCTAAGCCTATGTTTTTTTTTTTTTTTCAACATCCCACCTAAACCCGAGCCCACACCTACCTTCTCTCAAACCCGAACCCTCACGACGTTTTCTTGAACCCCACCAGATTAAACCCACGCCTCCTTTTTCCAAAACCCCACCAACCTAAACCTGAAACCCCCACCTCCCCTCACCCGTCTTAACCTAGTGGGGGGTAAACCAAAGCCTATAATACTCTCGGCGTGTTTAGAAAGTGTACAGAACCAGTTGAGAAGTACGTAGACTTTATAAGACTCAATAATGGTGGTGATGAATATGAAGCCAGATATTTCCATGAAGGAATATGTGTGTCGGGCGTCGCCTCCATGATCGCCCTGGCCTCTTTTTGCCTTCCCACGTCCATACATAATCGTGTGTGTGTGTGTGTCTGTCATAACCACCCTCGCCCTTTCTCGCTCCAGCGAACAGCGCCCGGGTGGTGGGGTGAGGGGACTTCGACCTCCCAACATTTAAATACTCAATATTTTCGTCCCGTCAAGATACTTGAGTCAGGTGTTCTGTTTCTTCCCTTTCACTGCCGCTTGAATATTATTTTTTTCTTCGTTGCTGAGGCCACGGACAAGCTGAAGACGCCTAGATGTGAGAGTCTTAGAAGAAATAGATCGTGGGAGAGGAAATGGCGTGGATGGATGACAAAGACGCGTATTTTAGCAACCTACAAGTAATTTTCTAAAGCCAATGGAGTTTTTGGAATCTTTTTAACTGCCTTTTTTATCATTTTCTTTGAGGTCTCCCAAATTTGCATGCGTCAAAGTGCTAATTCCGAGTTTTTTTTCATCACTCATAATTTGAAGCCAGACGAAACCAATTCACCGAAGCGAAGATCGCCACATATAACTGACCAAGAGGACGCAATGTTTTGCGATGTGGCACTACAGGAGGCGAGGCACGCTGTAGATGGGCTGGCTGAACCCCGGAGTTATAAGGTCTTGGATGCTGTGTGTGTGTGTGGAGTGGAGTGGGAGTGTGTGGAAACACAGGCTTCCACGTGTGAGGAGTAAGATGAGGGAGTGTGTGTTTGACGGTTTGAGGACCTCTTGTGGTGTGGTGTGAGTGAGAAATGATTAGGATGAGAGAGAGAGAGAGAGAGAGAGAGAGAGAGAGAGAGAGAGAGAGAGAGAGAGAGAGAGAGAGAGAGAGAGGATGTGGTCTGTCTTTAAGAATATGGATAGGAGCTGAAGGTGCGTTGAAATCGCTTTAGACGTATGGCTAGCTAGAGTGGGCGAGGACAGACTGAGCCAGAGGGTATACATGACAGTACTACAGAGGGAACAGGAAAGGAAGGATGACCCGAGATGTGAGGATGAAGTAGAAAGATGCGCAGGTTTGAGGGTCTGGGGCCTGAATATGCAGGAGGGTGAGGAGCGGACGTGTGGGATAGAGCGAAGTGGAATGATGTGGCATACATGGGGCGACGTGCTGTCAGTGTGTTCCACCAGATTTATGAATTGAGGGAAACCACACAAAAAAAAAAAAGGCGAGAGGCTTGGCTGTCAGTATGAGGTTGCTTTACATCACACATGGATGCCGAGAAAATGAGGACGTTCTTCGTCTGTTCCCAGCGCTCTTTTGTTACGCGGGAAATGGAGTGAAATTCTTGAGGCCGTGTCATCATTACTTGTAACGATCTCGTGAGGGAAATTCTCTCACGAAGTTGTTGCCAACACATCAATGTAGCGCATCCTTGATACTGCCCCCCCCCCCCCCCCCCATGATAGGAGTCCTGGGTATATACATATATCGATATATGCCCTATATTAGGGGTCCTGGGTGTATACATATACCAATGTATGCCATATATTAGGAGTCGTGGGTATATACATATACCAATATACGCCATATATTAGGAGTCCTGGGTATATACATATACCAATATATGCCATATATTAGGAGTCCTGGGTATATACATATACCAATATATGCCATATATTACGGGTCCTGGGTATATACATATACCAATATATGCCATATATACATATAGACGAATGAAGGCAGGACAAGTTGGGCTGGGGACCAGTGTCACGGTGATTAGGTCAGTTTAGGATGCGCCGAGGTCAGAGGTCAGAACAGCATGACGGTCCTGACCATAAACATTGACCCTCTCATGTTGTGGTGGGCGCTGGTACGTCACGATGAAGAGATGGGCAACCAGCCAATCAGATCGCGTCACCGTGTGACGTATCGCGTTGTGAAATGGGATCAGGAGTGTATGACGTCACCTTGCCCAGGGGAGATGGGGTTACGGAGAGCCTGATCGGTTCGCTGGCGATAATGTCGTGACATTACCGTGTGGCTGCGAGGGAACCTCGTAGATCCACAAATCAGGTTACGAGCGCAGCGTGACGAGACGAGAGTGGCCAATCAGGTTACGGGTACGGTATCACGTGATCATACACCGTGACGGGACTGCCAGAGGTCACCAGATGTGAAGGATTTCCATCATTGTTATCCATCCTGGGATTAGAATGTCCCCACTCCCCTCCTTTAGGGAGCGGCGGGGTCAGATGGGGTCAATCTACCGTTAGCATCGTGGTTGATCTGACCTGACCTGACCTACCAGCCTTCATCCTCTCACCGAGAATTTTATCATAATGTATTTCTTCATCTGGATTTGCCATCGTGAACTTAGATATATTTGAGATAAGTGGAGTAGGAGGTTCAGGGGTTATTATGTATTACATGACCACAGCGCAGGTGATCATGCATGGTATAGTGCGCAGTATGTGGTTGTAGTGCACGTGCAGGGGGATGCGTAGTACGTGGGTACATGATGTGTGTAGTGCGCAGTACGTGGGTGCATGATGTGTGTGTAGTGCGCAGTACACACGTACGTACATGATGTGTGTAGTGCGCAGTATGTACGTACGTGCATGATGTGTGTGTAGTGTGCTGTACGTGGGTACATGATGTGTGTGTAGTGCGCAGTACACACGTACGTACATGATGTGTGTAGTGCGCAGTATGTACGTACGTGCATGATGTGTGTGTAGTGTGCTGTACGTGGGTACATGATGTGTGTGTAGTGCGCAGTACGTGGGTCATGATGTGTGTGTGTAGTGCGCAGTACGTGGATCATGATGTGTGTGTAGTGCTCAGTACGTGGGTACATGATGTGCGCCGTACGTGGGTGCATTGCGCAGTACGTGGCCTTACTGAAATATGTGGGGGTGTAATGCGCAGTCCTTGGTTACACTGTATGTGGGAGTACGTAGCACATGGCTTACATTGTACACCCAGAACAGTTGTGTCTACTATTAACACTTGTGGCCTTTCAGAACAGGTGTTGTGTTCATCTCCGGCGCACCTGCGCCCTCTTGATAACAGATGGGCTCTGGGTACACTACCAGAACACTGTGAACCTTTCAGAACAGATGTGGTGGTGTTCACCCCCAGCGCACCTGTTACCCTCTAAGAACACGTGTTGTGGTGTAGCTTAGAAAACAGAGTGTGGTTGTACCGTGATCCTGGAGAAAGTTAGTAGTGGAGAACGCGTTAGAGTGAGTGAGAGATCAGAAGAGGCTCACACACACACACATACTTCAGGGTCGTAATGCTCTTACTTAAACACTTACATCAATCTAGTCCCGTCATTTTGATATATTCGTCTTCATTACGCCAGACACAGACAGTGTTTTAAGGGTAATTTATATATATTTTTTCCATGTAATGATAAAGCAACTAAATAAAAGAGGCAACAGTAATTTATTATCCTTAAGTACATTAAGTCTATATTTGTTTTAATCCATACACTTATGTAAGTCTGAG
Organism: Panulirus ornatus; assembly: GCF_036320965.1. Classification (NCBI taxonomy): domain Eukaryota; kingdom Metazoa; phylum Arthropoda; class Malacostraca; order Decapoda; family Palinuridae; genus Panulirus; species Panulirus ornatus. The sequence continues at coordinate 1,445,727 of NC_092274.1, forward strand.
CACTTTTACTTTCCTCAAGACTTTGATCATAGATGATGTCTTCAGATCAACAGTGGTCCAAATTCGAAGTACATTAGTAAATATAAATGTATTAAATGACCCTCAGTAATACTGGATGGCCAAATCACTACGTAGCTAAAATTAGAATTCACATATATTTATTTTTTCCTTTCGCTTTTCCTGATGCCTTGAGAAGTGAGAGTGTCTGTCTGCCCGCATAATACATCCAAAGTTTACAGTTCGCTGATTTCTCAGGTGTGTTTAAGTCATCCATGGTTTTAGATATGCAAATTAGGATGACCCCCATCATGACCTCACCGATGACCCAGGGTTGAATGGTGTGTGTGTGGTGTCAGGAATGTGTGGGTTAGTCCAGTTGTGGAGTGGCCATTGGTGGATTTTGACGTTGTGGTGTGGTCGAAGTTGGCCAGTTCAGTAGTAGTGTTGCCAGTAGGGGTGTGTCATGTGGTAGTGTTACCAGTAGGGGTGTGTCATGTGGTAGTGTTGCCAGTAGGGGTGTGTCATGTGGTAGTGTTGCCAGTAGGGGTGTGTCCTGTGGTAGTGTTGCCAGTAGGGGCGTCATGTGGTAGTGTTGCCAGTAGGGGTGTATCCTGTGGTAGTGTTGCCAGTGTAGTTAAGATGGAAACAAATGCACAGTATTGATATAATCACACTAGAATAAGGATATGATTTAATGTAGGGAAAGCTGTCAAATATATGTTATTTTAATGTGTTCAGGATCACAGGTCATTGAAGAAGAGGAAGTAATATAATGCTTTTCCTCTGGTAAATATGAAAGTGCTCCTGCTGTATTTAAAGTTATTTGATAAGTTATTCCAGACCTGATTGCTCATACTTTTGAATTACACGAGTGATTCAATCTTGTAAATAAAATGTTGGATGTTTTCATTTATCATTTAGCTCTTGGTTATGTTACTGCTTTCTGTTTAATGTTGAACTCATTAGTTCATTTCAAGATTTAAGGACTTGATATATAGAATCAGAGGTGCTGTACATTGGAAATTATGGATTTAAAGAGAAACGAATATGTTCCCTAAAATCAGAGTTCTTCACAGTGCTCATGCTTTCCTATTGCTGGTTTGTCATGGATGTAGAGTAGGTACACTTTCAAATGTAAATATTATTAAGTTATTTTATGCCACCCGTAAAGTGTAGTACAGGTTATGATAGGGTCGTCATTGGGGACCCATCATTCACATGTAATTTGATATAATGGTACAGCTAATTTGTTTCGTCTGATCCATAGACGATGGTGTGTCTTATTAAGCCTTAGACAATGGTATGGTTCATTGAGCCATGGGAAATGGTATGGCTCAGTAAGCCGTAGACATTGGTATGGCTCATTAAGCTGCAGGCAATGGTATAGCTCCTTAAGCCTTGGACTATGATATGGCTCATTAAGTCTTAGATAATAGTATGGCTCACTAAGCCTTCAGCTATGGTATGGCTTATTAAGCCTTTGGCAATGGTATGGCTCATTCAGCCTTTGGCACTGGCATAGCTCATTACGCCTTGAATAATGATATGGGTCATTAAGCCATAGACAGTGGACTGGGTTATTAAACCTTAAAACATGGTATGGCGCAATAAGCCTTAGACACTGGCATGGCTCATCAAGCCTTAAGCAATGGTATGTCTCATTAGCCTTAGACAATGGTATGGCCCTTTAAGCCTTAGCAGTAGTATGGCTCATAAAGCCTTAGACATTGGTATACCTCATTAAATCTGAATTAAGGCTTATTTACTCAAAGGTATATTTTTTTCAATCTGATTGCGGTATGTTTATATTTCATTGTGTTTAGTATGGGCTTTGTTTTGTTTATTGTAAGATATAATTTTCTTTATTTGAAAACTACTTGCTTAGACGGGACTTCTTTTCGAGCCAAATGAAGAGCATATAGGTTTGTCTCTCCAGGAGTGGTTGTGTGGTGGCATATGGGTCGTGATGGTGGAGACCTGGCACTAACCACTTGCAGGGATGCACCATCAAGCCAGCCAGCACCAAGCTGCACCAACACAGCAACATCGCCAAATATTAGATGCATGGATGCTGCTACTTCTGTTACTCTTACCCTTCAGCTGTCCTCTGATTGATGGAGGTAAAAACTGGTTTTTTTATGTTTTAGTTATTACTTAGATATTTGTGCCTGTAGGGAGGGGCTTTGCATTAATGGGGCCACAACTTTTATCACTGCACTTTTATTGTAGAGGTATTGAATATTGCAGTGGTACTATCATTGTCTTTGCATGGCTTACTTCTTAAAATTCATCCACACACTTGTCTTCCTAACTTCTAGTTGTGCTGGCTTTTTCTGGACACTCTTTTTACTTAACTAACTAGTCTATATTGACATCATCATGCCTTTGAGGAACTTAGATTTAGTTATCTCTTGTTATTGCTTTTTCAAAGTAGGCAGATTGAGGATTTCTTTTCCATCTTTACAGCTAATTCCTCTTTGGTTTGCTACCATTTTTGTTGGAGTCTTATGGACCCTTTCCAGCAGTTCTCTGTGGCACTCAAGTGCAAGGATCAGACTGTTGCTGCTTACTCCAGCTTTGGTCGAATGTACCTCTTTATATGTCATTCTAATCATCTCATTGTCCATGCATAGTAATACCCATATTTGATTTTTTATGAATATTTATGGTATGAATAATGTATCACAACAGCACCCCAGATTTCTATGGATGATATCAAAAACTACTGACCAATTGTTTGATTTTTGTTTACTATTATTACTAAATTTGGTTACTTGATAGTAACATTAAATCTAAACTTTCTTTGGAGCATAGATTATCTTTTTGAGAATTTTTTATGTTAAATGTTGATGTTTTATGACTATATATACTGATGCACTGGTTTGTGCATACCTTTCCTTTGCTGTGATAAAACCCACTGCTTTCTTGCTGCTGTCCCAGTTAGGTTAGTGACTTGGCCCTGTTAAGCATTTGATTTAACCCATCCTAGGACAGGTTAGGTTAGTTTTTTCAATCAGAGAATTCTTTAATTGTGTACCACTGAGACTTAACCAAATCTAACAGGAAATCAAGTAGTAGTCTTCCATTTTCTTAGTGCTGTTGCTGAGCTGGGGTTGTATGTACCTTATGCAATTGCAAGTAGGATGTTTAATGTGGCATTCATCTGTTCCCATTAGCACTGGATCTGAATGATGTGGTGAAGTTGGGATCTGTAGATCGTGCAGCTGCGCTGCTGGAAGATGGTGCTGATATCAACATTAGGGATATTTCAGGTGAGGATGCTTGTCTCTGTGAGACTTTCATACTACACTGTGTTGTGTCATGCTCATTACCATACTGAGCATACTGCTTGTGGTTGATGTTAAGGTGAAGTTGACATCATGAATAGATCTCATATGAGTGCGAGGATTACTGAGAAGAAATTCTAAGTAGAAATATAGATCATTTGGTATCTTAGATCGGTAAGACTCTCATTAGTGGCAGTGTGATATATTTCCCTTGTAGCACTACTGTATGGCATTGTAATGTTGTCACTGTACACTGCTTTGTTGCAGATTGATGCAATATTGTTGAAGATTTGCCAGATCAAAGCCAAGCACTGACTGTTACCTTTTGACTCCATATTCTTTGAATGTATGGTTCTTTAGCTCTGCATGGTACAGTCTCAGTTTGACATGCTTATAGAGTAATACTTCTTAGTGATCGAATAACATGATTTTGATATAGGACTGCAATGTGGAAAGGAATTATGTTATTTGCTTAATATTAATATATGCAGAATGGATTGCTCCCAGTTTAATAGTTTGTGGCAGGGTAATATGCTTTCTATGTACCACAGCTACATAAGTGTACGTGGAACATAATTTGCTTACTCTCGTATCTGTATGTCTGTCTGGTAGTGTGTTAACTCAGGTGTAGTGTATGCATTTTGATTTACATATTAACTAGGAAAATTATATTTAGTTTGCAGGTGCTTTTACTCAAGAGTTCTGAAAGATGGAATGTACAGTCACAGCATAATACAAATTTGCTGTGAATTTGTACATTTCATTTTGTAAATAGATATCTGTAGAATTAAAGTAATGCAAGTGCCTCTTTTGTTAATGTTGTACCATTTGTCAGGTTAATGTAATCGCATACTAATGCTGCTCTTTGCAAGGTTACTGTGTTATTTGAGTTACGTTGCCGATCTCTCTGTGGGCAACACATTTTCAGAGTACCAGAGAATTTCTCTTTTAGGGTAATATGCCCTCAGTGAAGTGGAAGGATGATAGGTACTTGGTGAAATACTGCTTAGTTCCAAGGCAGTGTGATACTAATATTCAGTAGGGTATTATCATCTTGGCATAGCACTGTTGTACAACAGTGTAAAAGTGTGATGACAGTTTTTATGTGGCAGGTTGGACACCATTACACAATGCAGCCAACAATGGAGAGGTGGAGCTTGTCAGTCTCCTTCTTGACCATCATGCCAATATCAGTGCCCCCACCCTTGATCATGGTGAGTCTTCCTATCTGTTTTATGCTGTACTCATCCCATTACTGATACTGATTACAGTGAGGATAAAACCAATAATGTAATGATAATATGGATGTAATTATGTTGTGATAGGTGTTTTTTTAATTACCGTGACAATAAAAGTATTGATAACATTAGTGATAATGATAATGAAGATTATAATGAAGATAATAATATTCAGAATGATAATTATAATAGTAATAATCTTCGTTATAAAAGCAGTGATACATATAAAGTGGATGTGAGCCAATGGGGTTGTCTTTTATCCATTTCCTTAGTAGTGGTGAGGGAACAGTCAAAAAGTTGTGGATGACATTAGCTGCCAACAATAATGTTAAATACAACTGACTTCAAAGACTGAGTGTTGTGTAAGACAGTAACAACAAAAGCTGAGCATTGTTAGTGATAGTAAGAACTAGTCTCTAAATAATGTGGGTGGCATGAGTAACCAAAACTGAATGTTGTGAGTGATTGTAATAACTGTTGTAGGTGAAAGTAACAATCATAATTAAGTTTTGAGGAGTTAAAGTCACCAATACTGAACAGTGTGTATTTATGAAAACTAACATTGACTTTTTGTAGGATGATTGATAGCCAATGCTGGTTGCTGTGGGTAACTACATAGAATGTTGAATGGGGGATATTGACAACTAGCACTTGAGTATTGTGGACTGTTACTTATAGCTAACACTGAGTAGTTTGTGGTGACAGTAACAATCAATATGTAAGATATATGTTGAGACTCTATTAATTAGGCTTCATTTACTATCACAGATGCATAAAAGTACACTTAATTCTGATATTGCATTTCAGAAGTCAGCATGCATTATACCCATGTCTGGCAACTAACTTATACCTGCTAACACTAATGATTTGGGCATTACATATACCTTTCTCTCTCTATTTCTCAGGCAAAACAGCATTGCATCTAGCAGCCTACAGTGGCAAGGAAGAGGTGCTTCCAGTACTCTTAGATGCTGGTGGTATCATGGAACTGAGGGACATGAATGGTCAGTATCACCCAGTGCAGCTAAGTTATGTATGCTTATCATGTATTTTTTCATATAATTGCATATTTATGCCTACAAAGGACTTTTACGCTTGTATACCCAGCCCCTTAATGTATCTTTCCAGTCACATGATTTCTTGATTTTCACTTACCTTGCATTAACTCCTTCATTTAGTTTGTTTCATTCCCCTACTACTCTGTTTCAAGATAAGTATTTATCTTTGTGTTTTTATATGTTTTTCTTTGAAATTACCTGTTCATAAATACATATTTGTCCAGCACAAGGAGAGAGTTCTACCCATAAAAGGCTCCATCTTCTGAACTTTTTGTAGCATCAAATGGCTTCTGAACATTTGTATACTGCCAACATTTACAGTTTCACTACTTAGTCTGTTCCAACCATATCCACCCTTGCACTAAAACAAGTTCTAGCATAGCTTCTAGTCATGACCTCTGGTTATTGTGTCATTTGCTCCGTATAATTGTCTTCATTCTCCATCATATCACTTGGCTTATTTCATTGTCACCACTTTTTTATAACAGAAGTACAGTACTCCACGTCTTTTCAAACTAGCTTCTTAATTAGTTTCTTCTAGTGAATCCTCCGTGATCTTTCTCTATTAATTTGAAGTAATTGTTTTCTCTCAACATGGTCACTGTCATTAAGAAAGTTAGTCATATGTATTTTTCTGTTACATCTCAGATATCATAAACAGCATCGTCCTCCCAGGCTAGACCCCCAGATATTAGCAACTGCAGTATTTTTTGATAATCTGTTAGATACTACCATCAGGCATCCCCATAATATATATTTCAGATGATCATTACTAACAGCAGAATTGCCCAGAGTTATCCCTAAATGTTATTTACAGATACTGTTACCTGTAGCATCCCCTAAAGTTTTCTCCTTGATGTTGCGAGAAGCAGCATCTCCAGAATTATGCTACATGTAACTTATTTCATCATTTCTCAAGTCATCTTCTAGATGTTACTAAAAGCATCTTCCAACACCTTATCTCAAAGCTGTCTGTGAGATGTTAGCTACAGTTGCCTTCTCCAGATGTTACCCACAGTAATTACCCCTTGACTTTCCTCTCAGATGGAAAATGGACCTCCATGGTTTAGCAGTTTTTATTGCTGGCTGTGATGCATTCATGGGCTGCCCAGGAGTTGAGTCCATGCAGGTTCGAATCCTGCTTGTGGCAGTTGATGCACAGTAAACTCAGCTGTTCAGCCTTCCATAGGGGCCTGAACACACAGGAGGGTGAGGCATGCAAGGAATAGAGTGAATTGGAACAGTTTGGTATATTGGGGTCGATGTGCTGTCAATGGAATGAACCAGGGCATGTGAAACATCTGGGGAAAAACCATGGAAAGGTCTGTTAGGCCAGATGTTACCCACAGTATCCCTCAGATCCTTAGATATTACTTGTAGCAGTATCCCCCACTTTAATCCAGAACAGCATTATTCCCTGGCAGTGTTGCTGAAAACAGAATCCTACAGGCTATTTCCTAGATGTTGAAGCTGTCATCCTCCAACTATGACCAAGATATTATAGCATTCTTGTCTTTCAGGCCAGACAGCTCTACACTTGGCTTCTTGGCACTGTCAGCCTGGAGTTGCAGTGGTGCTTCTGGACCATGGAGCTGATGTTAATACTCAGGACAAGGGAGGTGAGTCTCATAGCTGGTTCATCAGCAGATAGATCTCTCAGTTTGACCCATGGTGCATGGTGTTAATTACAGAAGAATGCAAAGTTTCTGAATACCTTATGTGTCATAGACTTGTGCTATGAATTCTCTAGTGGGTCACATGTTTCCAAATTTTGTTTAACACTTCCTGCATGTTATCCACATTCCCTGTTTTCCAGTATCATTTGAAAACTTGAACTTACCTTGAGACATGGTCTCTCACCCATTCTCAGGGCATATCTGCGATGAAGGGCATCTTGTTAACAATAACACAAAATTACAACAATAAAAAAATTTCAGAAACTGGTGACATCTCTACAGAGTAGGTATATATGCACTATGTATATTTATTCAGATAACTTACTGAATTATTTTTTTTAATGCACAGGTAGTACACCAATCCATCTTGCCACAATCAAGAACTGTGATAAAGTGGTTGAGAAGCTGCTGACCTACTGTCCAGATCTGAGACTGCCTGATAGTCGAGGTGAGAGATGCTTTTCTGCTTCTACATATTTCCCAAAAGGAATGCTGATCTCTAGGTGTATGTAAATTAAAGGTATCATGAGGGTTAAACATTGCTGTCCTTTTCTGTCCAAACTATATACAACCCAACTTAAGACATTTACTTTCTCACTCTTTAGACATTATATAGTACAAGCTGACTTTTCAGTTTTGCCAAAACTCTACCCTTTTAGTGTGCAATTGATTTATTCAACTTCCCAATGCACTTTTTTTTATTCATGAAATGCACAAAAAGAAAAAATCTGAAGGATTTAGACTTAACCATTGCTTATAAGGAAGAACACATTTATGAGATTGGCCAATCCTACATATGCAGGTTATATAAATATGTATATTTTTTTCATACTCATTTGCTATTTCCTGCATTAGTGAGATAGTGTCAAGAACAGGTGACTGAGCCTTTAAGGGAAAAATCCTCACTTTGTTCCCATCCCTGTTCCTTCTTTTGGAAATGTAAAACAGGAGGGAAGGGTTTCCAGTGCCTCGCTCCCACCCCATTTAGTAGTCATCTATGACATGCAGGGAATACACTGGCAGTATTCTTTCTTCCCTATCCCCAAACATATACTCTGTAATACAGAGTGTTAACTTTCCAATTATGTCCATACTTTATGCTTCCCAACAGAGAAATGGTGTATATTTTGTATTTTGTTCAGTCCTCAAATATAGTATTCTTATGTATGAGAACAGGTCTGTTTTCTCTCCAAAACCAAGTGTTTTAGGAAGTGTGGCATCCCCTGCTGTTTTCACCTTAAGATGATTATATCCCAGATATGTGCCTCTAAAGCAGTGTCTCTACTCCTTGGGTATAGTTTTACTCAGCCTCTGATAAAAACTTGTGATGCCTTTTTTATGCAAATTGTTTCTAATTATGTTCATAGCTATTTCTGTAGGTTGAAAAGTTTTCTATAGTAATTCCAGGGTTATAATCTCTGCAGACAGGACTGTAGTGCAGGTTGCCCGTGAGAGAAATGCCACTTGCATCATGGCCTTACTTCAAGGTCAGTTTATGTGCTTGAATCGTTGTGCCCTCAGACCTCATTACATTAGCACAAAGTTCAGCTTATATTAAGTAATTCATTTGAGAGATCTGTTTTCTTGCACTGGAGTTACCATATTATTGTTTTTCAGGAGTTATCTCTTCAAAGTTCAAAAGTTGTACTTCAGAAGTGCAGTTACGATATGATCAACTGTGGGCACAGTTATACTATAGACTTAACATGTAATTAAGTAAATGTTTTACTTATAGTGCTGTTATACTTGAGTGGATAATAATGTATTTAACGTGACATGAAAATTCATATTCACATTATCTTGTAGAGCATGTGCGGTGGCCGTGTAGTCGACACAGGCTCCGACATCTGGCCAAGAGGGTTAACATCACTGAGGAAGGTGAGTGCTGCAAAAAGGGTATTGGTCAGTATCTCTTAAGTAAGATGAGTTTGAGTACCAGTAAGGAAATTTGGAATTGGTATTATTGTAGGAAGTGTGTGATGATACCAAAGAGCATTATAGGAGTTACCAGCATTACTAATGCAGATCTGGATCAGATTCAGAAAGTGAGTAAGCAGCATTTATTTTGAGTGTCAGGGTTGGTACTGTTGAGAGTGTCAGGTTGCAGTACCACTAAAGTTCAGAATCTGCACTTTGGTAGTACCACTGAAGACGATTAGGGCCAGAAACTACAGAAAATGGTAAGTAGGAGTGCTATTGATGGAGATGAATAGCAGCAACAATATGGGATGTGTGGACTGATGCTAGTGACAAGACTACTCATGGATGGCTGTATGATCACATGCTACATACAAGATGTCTGTGCTGGATGATGCTGGCTGCAGGAAAACACGCTTTATCCTATGTAAGATGATGTTAGTGACCAGGCAACATGTTGATGTGTGTGGCATGATGGCAGTGGAAGGGCCACATGCAGAACTCTGGGCTGATATTGTTTGAAATCACCACACACAGAATTTTTCTGGTACAGAAATCACACACTGAACTCTGTTTTGGGTGATGCTAGTCACAGGACATTATGCTGTTGTCTGTGTGAGCCAAACGCTCAGTGTATTTGTGGTATCGTACATGTGGCAGGACTATCCATATAAATCTGTGTGATTTGCTGCTAGTGAAAGAACCACAGTGCAGAAATTGTGTATATCTGAAATGGAGAATTACTTCTTAATATTTTCTTTAGATTAACCCTTTATACATGACTTTTTTGATACTCTGAATATAAGTTCATTGTCAGTTTGGAGAAATTTAAAGTTAAGAATAAGGGAAATATAGCCCACAGAAAATGGCAACAAAAAGTCACTCTATAATGACTTAAGTAATATCATATAGGGGTTTCATATTCATATTTTCATTCTTGATATAATTTTATACTCAGGGCTCTCTATGAAATTTTAGTTTTCAGTGGGTTTGCTTATACCCTAAGGATGAGGTTGAATTATTGTGATTTAGATATTATCATCCTTCCTGGTAGGAAAGGCATGTCCACAGGGTGAGCAGGAGTACCCAGATGAGGAGTCATATAGTTGGTGGCTGAGGGAAACTCCAGCAGGCAAAACTGTAGGTGTTCCTTGTCCTGCCATTTCCAATGGTACTGGCACCTGGACTTGTTCCCAAGATGGCACTTGGGACAGGACACCCATACTCAGGTAATCCAATTGCAATACTGTTCTGTCAGCTTGCCATAATGGTGTCATCTCATATCTATCTAACAATAGTTATTAGGAAGGGGGTTAGCTTAGAATGTAGGAAATGGAGTTTATATTAAAGTTGTAGCTCTGACACCTAGGAACAACCTGATTTTTTCTTCTGTAGCAACTGGAATTTCTAAAGGTATCTTGACAGTGATATAAATTCATACATTTTAAGTTTAGCTGATCTTGTATAGTATACTTTATTCTCATAAGTTTTTCAGGAAAAAGAATTCTAATGTGTAATTTTACAAGTGTACTCATTTTCTTACCATATTCACTAAAGGTGGATAACAAACAGTTTAAGTATATGATTTCTGATAGCTTTTTTGCTCTCACACCAACTCTTGATTTTACCCCTGAGACATTTCCAAATCATTCTTCATCTTTACCATTAAACTTTGGTTTATGCTGAGTCAAAACATTCATATTCCCATCCTCAAAAATGTCATACTACCTATCTCTCCATTTTTCTTTTAAAAAGTTACATATTCACACCTTTCTTCTCCAGGAGTCTTCTATCTTTAAAATGGTCCTGCAGCACGACAATAAATTTGCTTCTTTTATTTGTCCACGGACAACTGAATCTAGGCCATCTCATTGATGCTCTATATATACCCTAGCCTGAGCCAGGTACCCATTTTATTGACCTATTTGTAGGGGTGGATGAACAGCTAGGTTGACTGTGGACTAACCGTCACAAGTAGAATTTGAACCTTTGCACTCATCCCTGGCTGGCCTGTGAATGATACATTCAGGAACACTAACCACTACACCATGGAGGTCCATTTGCTTGCCATGTTAGAAACAGCCATCTTCTGCTTACATAGCTGAAGAAAATGTTTTGCTAAAGAACGGTGCATTTCACACTTGTTACAAATCTTATTTTTCATTTGTTTAAACAAGAAATAGAGTTATGTATATACTTACTAGATCATATATGTAACAGAATTAAGCTCATACCTTCCGTCAGTTTGTAGAATTCATGCCATTGTCTTTGGTCCATTTATTTATCTTTATCCCCAAGATTTTACTCCTCTTTACTTTTCTGGATACCTTTTATTACAATGGAGACATGATTTGGAATGGTGTCTCTTTTTGGTCACTAGTCACAATATTAGAGCATTAGAACTTTTTCACTGAAGTGGGAAAAACAGTTAGATCTATTAAAAAATATACTAGAATGAAAAAAGTCTGGTCTACCTGCAGCAGGATGGAAGAGGTGTGATGTAATTCAGCACAACTGTATGAAAGTTTCAACATATCGTTTTCTTACTGCAGCCAGTGCCAAGCAGTGATGTTCAGCAGGGTGCAGGAGGTGCTGGAGGCAGAAAATGTGACAGCAGCAGAGATCATCACCACTGTGGCAGCCAGCCTGCAATCCCTCGTGCTGATGCCTGGAGACATCCTTGAATTGGCAAACATACTGGACAACCTCACTCACAAGCACCTTAGGAACCTGAAGCAAAACCACTCTCGCAGAGAAGGTCTGAAGCTGGCCCAGGTAGGGTACTGTCCTAGGCTAATGCCTATTATATTTCCTTTTCCTAAGGAAAAAGAGAAATGTAAGAAGTGCAGTTTTTTCAATAGATATCCCATTCTCCTGCATCAAATAAATTGTTACTGTTTTAAAGTACACATGAAGAGCCATCTTAGATTTAAATTATATTTTCATATTACTTGTTCAAATGTTACCGAAGTGCATTGCCTCCAGACAGCTCCCCCTTAAGAGAGTTTCTTAGGAATATAAAAGAAAATGACTCTAAACACCATTTCAGCCATATGCAGTGGTAAAATATCAAATTTAGTGAAGAAACTACATAAACATAATGCTTACATATGTCCTCATATCTTATAAATGTGAGGATGTTAGAGAGACAACTCCTTTCTCCCTGATGGCAGCATACTTAACATTGCAACGGTTCTTGCCTCCATACATTACAACACTTCTTGCCTGCCACTTAATTGTCATCTTGAGTGCTCTCACTGCTGTAGGTCACCACAAGGGCTCTTAGTAATTTGGGCTTCAGATGAGAAAATGTAAGTTTTATTTTTGGTAGGGGAAAATAGCCCCATGAGTTTCCAGGAGTTCTAACTCAAGTTTCTTGTAGAAATACATCCATCTTTCAAAATCAGATTTAAGCTTGTAGCAACGATCTGCGATTCATAATGTTTTTGCGATATACCAACAGAGGGCACTAGAATATGTGTGAATGGAACTAAAGTTATGAGAAAAGTAAAGTGCACTTAGAAATGTAAGCTGTGGTTGAGCCTACTGATAGCACGTAACCTTCTATATATTGTATCAGTCCAGTTCATTGTGTCACATGCACACCTCTCACCCCTCTAAAGTTAAGACCATGACACCTCAGAACCTCTCTCACTCCATCCATCCATCTCTTTCTTGGTTTACCCATCCCCCTTCATCTCCTCTGTTCAGTCAGACATGTAGATCACCTTTTTCAGACTTCCTTAAACTCATCTTCTCCCCATATGTAATCTTTCTGCACACCTTTGTCAGTGAATCAGAGTATACTTTTACCACATCTCTCTCTCTTACACTTTCATGCCATACAGTCAACCCACCACATACCACATACTGACCCAAAGCACTTAGTTTCCAGCATTTCCAACTTCTAGGCATCCGCAATCTATATTCCCTCAATTTGCACAAATACCATTTCATATACACACATAATTTCTATACGTGCACACACCAGAGTCCAATACACTTTCACACCATTATACATTCAGAGACCTTATGTACCTGCAAACATCCTTTTCAATTGCATGCCCATATACTTTACACATTCACCCACATGTTTTCTACAGCAAAAACATACTCTGGATTTGCACACAAACCTTATACTGTATACCTACATCTAAACACATGCACTTGATACATAAATAACATTTCATGTGTCTGGTTACAGATGTACATGACAGGATTAATGAAGACAGTGCAGCAGCTGATGGAATGGCCAGGGGGTTGGTGGGCCCTTTCCCATTATCAACGCACTCTCACCTCCACACGCCTCCAGACCTCTGTTACATCTGCTGCCCTTGCTTTTGTACCCCTCCAGAAGGTCCGAATCCAGAACTTTACTCAGGAAAAACTTCGTAAGTTTCTGTGTTGTTTCCTGCCTTTCTTGGAAAATAGTTACTCATGGTTCTGCTACTAATATTTTCTAACATATCAACATAAAGATACATGAATTAAAGTGTTTTTTATGCTGTAATTTTCCAAAAATAGCTGCTCAAGTTATAATGTTATAATGTCTGAGAAGAAGGAAGCAGTCTTGTGATATGTGTTCAGTTAAGTGAACAAGTATACATGTTATTGCACTTTTTTCATAGTTGTTTGCTGTTTCCTGTGTAGTATTAGGAACATACAAAGCATGGCCTCATTTATTGACTTCCATCCTTTAGCATTTTTGTATACAGTAGTGTTTTATAACATATGAAAATATTATCATTTGATACTGGAATGTTTCTGCTGTTACACTGTCGTGGGATAACTTTACAAGTTGATTATATATGATTATATATGTCCACACATCTTCATGAGTTTTTTATATCTGCTAACAAGAACAGCTAAAGAGCAATACTGTTTAATGATATGTATTCTTTTACGTTGACAGTGAACATTTCAGGCTACCATTTTTGTTATGTAACTTTCAACAAAAAAGTTGGATATTACCATGCACTTTTCTACTGATGTCAAAGTAGAAAATGATTAACCATTGTCTGCATTCTCAAACAGTGACAGAAAAACCTAGGAAAGTTTTTGTTGGCATTTAGCACACTGGTGACAATGTGCACATGAGTATCCAATAGTGCAAAGGTAATCAGAGTTGTGGGGATAAGTAGGGATAATGTGATTTTGGGATTCCCTTTTTTGTGTAATTCACAAAGATGTGCAACTCACTGATGCTGTTATGCACTTGGGGTTCCAGTGGCATATAGCTGACTGAAAGTGATGTATGGCTCACTTTTGGTGTAGCACAGAAAAATCAATAGTGCCTGATACTAGCAATGGTGTGACTGGGATTCTGTTAGTGAGAGACTTAGTGGAGATTGGATGTAATTGCTGTTCCAGTAGTAAGTGAGTCACTAGAGGTGATGTGCACTTAGTGTCCAATTTATGTGGTTCACTAGAGGTGGTGTGCACTTGGAGTTCCAATGTTGTGAGGTTAACTAGGATTGGCATTAACTTCATATTATTGATGTGAGGTTTAGGAGAGATGGTCTTCTTCTGTAGCTCCAGTAGTGTAAGGCTCACCAGCAGTAGTGGGCATTTGAAATTCTGGTTGTTTGTGGCACATTTGGAGTTTTATTTATCTGAAATTCATTCAAATTCATGTTACCTTGGGATTCTGTTAGTGTGAGGTTCTTGAGAGATAGTTTATACTTGGGATTGCGGTTATATGAGGTTCACTAAAGACAGTGTGCACTTGGGTTCCAGATATTCACATGGTGCAGCAGCCAGTATCATACTTTCGCCCTGTGCACCACCGCTCATACACACACCCACATTTCAACTTCACCACGATCACTCTTCCTCGGAACTTCCATCGAGGCTACGTACAGCACTTCAGGACAGTCAGGGTGGTCTTCATCTCTTTTAAGGACCTCCATTGCACAGCTAACACTATACCCTGGTGAGATAAGAATAATAAATATTCTGTATTCTTGTTTTCAATATGTTATTGTAATGTCACTAGCAAAATCAGTTGCTCCACTAACACTGTTCCCTGAGAAGTTAGGTTTAGAGGTTTTCACCTCCTGCACTGACCCCAGCTGTTCCACCAGTGCTGTCCCTTTATGAGTTGATAGCAAGTTCTAGTACAGTTTCCTTCACTCTTCCATTAGCACTGTGCCTTATTTAATTAGGAGTTTGGGAGGCCTTTATTTTTATGACTGATATTCCTTCTGTCCCTCTTGTGTATTTTTAACTATCTTTCTATCTGTTTATATCTCTGATGCCCCTTCCCTTTGGTAACTACCCCCTAGGTAGTAGCCTTAGCAAAAGAGTCTCCATAGCTGGTGAACTCCAGTGCCTCTTCGTAGCATTAAGCACCTCACCCTGAACAGGCCACTGGCAGAGGACAACTTTAGCACAGTGTTTTCAGAGGCTAATACTGGCTACTTCTACCTAATGTGTCCACCTAATGTTCTGACATACTACTTTTACCTAATACCCCCTACCAAATGTTCCTACCTCTGCTTCTATCTAATGTTTCTACCTAATGCTTCGGTGTAATGTTCCTACCTACTTCTATCTATTGCCCTACCAATTTGCCAGTTGGAAGGACTAGTGCATAGCACTCACTACAGGAAAATTTAAGTTATGAAGAAACGAATTATGTCCGTTCAGTGTTATTAAGTGGTATGTGTGATAAGGAGAGATTTTATGTTTGTGGACAGAATGCCAGCACTCCACATGCAGGTAAGGAAGAAGGAAAAGATAGCTACTTGGGTCAGTTAGCACCGACAATATATTTCCTTGGTCAGTGGCTGCCTACCTACTACTACATACCTGCACTTTTAAGACTGTATCCTAATGGATTTAGAATTATAGGAAAGCCTTCATCTTATACACTGACTGCTCTTTCTCCTACCTCCCTATGTACTATTAGCACTGTATTCGGAAGTCAAGAATGTCTAGGCCTCTGTCTCCAACACTGTCTCCCAATTTTACCTCTGTACTCTGTGAGTTGAGACAGCCAGTAAAGTCTCCATCTTTTGCAGTGACCTTCTCTCTTCCATTTACTCTTGGGTTATGTCAGTGAGTCCAACTTACTTGTAGATTAAGAAAAAAAAAATCATGTGTGACTATATATGCTGTGAGGGACCGTCATTGCATACAGTATGTTACATGAACATGGTGCTGTATATATGTTGAATTTTAGCATCTTCCCTGTCCATATGTCTGCTGTCTTAAAAGTCTATACATGAATATAGAAGAGTTCATGCAGGTCATGAGAGTGTATTGTACCATGAAATGTCTCACTTATTGTATTTGATATATGGTATTTCTGTAATACCTTTATATATAGAATTGTTAACTTGACCCCCATTAGCAAGAAGTGGATTGTGTGTATACAGCATGCACTCTGTTCATTCACATCCCCACACAATATTCTGTCTTAAAGTGAAAAGTAAACTTCTGCACTTATAGAAGTCCATATTTTTGCACTTTGTGTAAATCTTTTTAATAATGCATACAAAATTACAGTAATTTGTAATGCATATGATCAACTCTCATTCATTGTGTGATGAAAAAATCATGGCTTAAAAGATTATCTACAATGACCCCAGTATAATGTTATTGACAATTTACTATAGGGTAACGATTACCTTGTTTGATGATGGGTGTGTGGTTGGTTATATTGGCATGTGCTGACACATGTTAATGAGTGGTTGGGCTTGTTTGTGAATTTTCAAAGTTTACAAATTTATAAGAATTTTCTTGATTCCATGGACATATAGTGAAGTGCATGTTGTTAAAACTGCTAACAAAGATGAAATTATAAAAATGCTAAGGTATGTAAGTTTTAATAGCTTTTATCCTCTGATCACTTGTCAGCAACCCGAGCAATGTTAAAGGAGAACGTGACCTTCCAGCAAGCAATCAGGTTAATAGTGCTATAATTGGTGCTAATGTGGCCAATCAATCCTGGCATGCAGGTATGTCACTCTTCCCTTTTCTATATTTCACTAATGTATGTATATCAATGTTATCAGTCCCTGAATATTATTGTCATCTCGTTGTTGTAGTTTTCTCTTTGCACCTTTTGTTGCTAATTCTTATTGCTGTATGTTTCACTGGCATTTTAGTTTTCAGTTGTTTCTATGTATTTTATTGCCATTTCTGTTTGTATTCTTTCATGTAATCTGTCATAGCATATTCTCTTGCAGTTTATGTATCGGAATACGTGGGAAGTATTCTTAATCCCCTATCCCCAGGGATAAAGGCCCAGTCCTCTGTTCTTAATGCTACCTCGCTAACGCGGGAAATGGCGAATAGTTTAAAAGAAAGAAAAAGAAAAAGTATTTCACTGGTATAGTTATTTTTTTTACAAGATATTGTTCCTCCTCATTAGAATGAGTTGCTCATGTTATCATTATCACTCACTGGGGAGATAGTCTGTGTTAACACCTCCATCCATTAGAGTGGATTGCTCATCTCATTGTCCACATTCATTGAAATAGTTGTTCTTGATATTACTTACACACATTAAGATCTGTTACCATATTATCAGTTTTATATGTTAGAAGGATGCAGCTCCTGCTGTTTGCCCCAGGCATTAGATCAAGCTGGCTGTGTCATCTCAGACACTTGATACAGGTAGTGAGTATCCCATGTTTATGCTTGAAGACATAAGAATATGTCACTACTGGTTATACAAGAGTTGATTTTTGATGTTAAAACCTAGAGACATTACAGTTGGTTGCCAGACTTACCATATACAGCCAAGAGAGTTGGATGCCCATATTTTCCGTTGAATAACAGTATTGTAGGGTGCCCAGGTTGTGAATTTGATTGCTGGGTACCTGAATGAGGACAAGATTAGCAACCCACTCTAATGGTTGGGAATGTTCATCCAGACAGTCCCCCTAGTGAGTTATACTGATAACATGAGCAACTCATTCTAATGAGTAGGAACACTATCTTGAACTTAAAAATACTGGTAGCCAATGATAGTGAGCAACTTATCTGCTGTGAATGAGTTACTCTTGTGGAATGGACTACCTACTTACTGGTGACAGTGATGTTCACCTAGCTTTTTGTGGCTTATTGCAAGGGGATATCAACCTACTAATGGTATGGGACACCTTGCTGTTAGGTAGTTGTTTATGTGGACTGTGGCCTATTTTCCTGCTGATGATTAGTGACTGAGACAGACAGTGGCATGCTTGGCTAGTTGAATTACTGACATGGACATTGGCCTTCTGCCAACTTATGGGTAGTTGCTTAATTGAACATTTTTACCCTCTTAGTAGCAGTTAGTTACTAGCATGGAATGTCAGCTGCCTGCCTGGTAATGTTTAGATGCTGACATGGATGACAGTCTACATGCATGGTATTGCCTAGTTACTGACATGGGTAATGTGCTGCCAACTTGTTGTTCAGTTGTCTGATTATTGCTATATACAGCAAGCCACCTGTGGTAGCTAGATACTGATTAATGGAGAATAGACTTCCTGCCATAGTGATGGTGGCTAATTACTGACAAGGATAATGAGGACTCTTCCTGGTGATGGTTAGTTACCAACAGAACAGACATCAAATACAAATTGAAAAACTTTGGACAACTAGTGCTACATGAGCATATCTTCTCACAGTCTTAGGAGAGGTGGCAGAGGTGCAGTTGCAGCATGTGTACAGTGGCGACTCCTTTCAACTAGGTACCCCCACTTGTGTGTGGTGGGACACCCGCTTCAACAGCTGGGCAACAGATGGGTGTCGGTTGGTGTACACCAATGCCCAGTACTCTGTCTGTCACTGTGACCATCTCACAAACTTGGCTGTCATCATGGATATTAATGGCATCATTGACAGTGCTACTGTGAGTATCATCCTTCACCTAGTTCTTAGATAACTATGTTAGAAATATCAGCCCATTGTTTTAAGAGATAGTGAGGATAACACCATGGAATTGTCCATAATCTAAGTGATGGATTCTATCTGCAGAGGTAACTGTTCACTGGCACTATACACATTATTATGTCATGTGAGTATCATCCTGAACCTTATTTTCAGACACTTAAATTAAGGAGTGCATTCCAGTGATATCACACTTTCTGATGATCACACCTTTATAAAACTCTGACAATTACAACTTTATAAATGTTATCCTTATCCTTTTATTAAATGCAGTTTCTAAAAGCACTAACCTAGTTACACTGAACTTTGAGGGAAATAAATATGAGGAACTATGCCTTACTTTTCATCCATTTTAAGGACCACATATTATTATAAAGGTTACCTTTCTTATTCCCAGTAGAAGGTAATACAGGAGAGAAAGACCTCCCCTCCTCACCAGTATTGTAGTATAACAAAGGCTTCAGCCATGGACTTGTAATCTTCAGTTAAGCCTTGAATGAAGAGGAAATGTAGAGGATGAGGGGAAGCAATGAATATTAGAGTTGAAAAAGATTGTTGTGCCATTATTATTAGAAAGAAGAAAAAAGAGAAAGATATGTGTTTAGGGCAAAAGGTGATTCTTGAAATCACTTCAGCTCTCCAAAGTCAAACCACTACTTTTTCAGAGAAAGAGCTTCTTTCTGCTCTTTAGGACCCATTTTCTTGAGCTTTATCATTTACCTTGATACTTTATTGTGTGTATTTCAGTGTTTTGGTTGTACCAGAGTATAGTCTGTTCATAAACATAAACAGTTTATGTGAACAAAGCAGTTATTACAGACTTCTTAGACATCCATCAATAATTTCTTACCCTGATAACTAATGTCTTCATTCCCATCTAATTTATATTACCGCAAAATTAATCCAGACACATATCAGCAGCATTATGATTTTGTTGATAACATTCTATGTCTACAGACAGAAGATTACTGTATAGTTGTCCTATATTCTGTTAGAAGTGTTGACAGGTAGTACTACAGAGTGATATGCTGTGTTTACTTACTTATAGGTAAAAAAATCATATAGATGATTATTATCTTCATTGTTTGTAAGTGTGGAAGGTTATTCATATGTCATGTACACTGACAGGGGATAAACCTCTAATAGGTTAGGTGCTACTTAATTACTGCTGTAATTCAAGAAAATTGATGAAGTTTACAACATGTTAGTGTACCATTAGTCTGGAAAGTGATTTGTTACATATGAATGTCAAAAATATTGACATGATATACAATATATTAATGGACTTTACCTAAAATTTGATGAACTGTGCATTAAATAACTTTCAATAACTCTGGCAGGTGATGGACTATGTGATGAAGTGCGTAGTGCTGATAGGATGTGTGGTGTCAGTAGTGAGTCTGACCCTGTGCATGGTGAGCTTCCTGGCTTTCAGGGATGTACGAGAGAAGACAAGCACTATTGTCCATGCTAATCTGTGCTTGTGCCTGCTGGTGTCAGAGTTGGTGGTGCTGGCCAGCTGGGACACCAACCGCCAAACACTCCTGGCATTGCTGGGTGGCCTGGATGCTTCTTACCATTCACTGCTGTGTGCTGTGGTGGCTGCACTTCTCCTCTTCCTCATCCTCACCACCTTCACCTGGAATTCCATTGAAGCCTTCCACATGTACTTTAGCTTTGTCAAGGTGAGCCTAGTTTTATATTGAAGCAGACTGCATGAATTTAAACTTTAAGTGAGCCTTTGCTCATTCTGAAGTCTTACACATGTAACCTAGTATTTTCAAGGTGACTTCATCTTTATTTTGATGTTTTCTGCATATACTTTAGCTTAGTGAAGGTGATCTTTCCTTATCTTAGTCTTCTGTGTATTTTTAGATTTGTGAAGATGATTCTTTTTAATCCTGAATGAGTTCTTTTACCCTTGCTCTTCATTTTACTTGTCATTTTAAGATGACCGTAATTGGGGCATGTTTTTGTTTGTGTCATGTCAGTAGAAGAAACAGTGCATATACTACAAAATGGATATTTTTAATACAATCCCATCTCAGCATGCTGGGTACCCAGTGCTTTGCAACAGTTCTAGCCCTTTCCCACACAAACCACTACAAAACTAATCACCAATTTCCAAGCAGAAAATGAAAAGCTCACAGCTGCCTACCATGTTTGTTGGGTGAGAAGGGATCTGCACTTATTCATAGATCCTCAACATCCTGTAAACACTACACTGAAGAAAAAAATTAGTGCTCCAGTGACCTGACAAGTATTAAGCTTGAAGCTCCACTTCATTAACCATATGCCTATCTGAAACTACACTTCCCAAACACACATGAGTTATACTCTCTTGCCTGCACTTAGGATACCATCCATCTCACACACACACACACACACACACACACACACACACACACACACACACACACACACACACTGTGACTTACCTCATCTCCCATTGTTCCATTTGCTGCCAAGTATCTAAAACACTTTGCTACCTTACAAGATAGCATCAGTAAGGTGCAAACAATGGCCTAATTTTCATTCATCCACACTTTACTTGTTATGCATAATGCACCAAAACCAGAGGCCAACACCCACAGCCATACCTATACCCTGCTAAGTGTATGTACAAGAATGATAACCAGATCATATTATGTTGATTTTTTATTACATATTCTACTTAATTGCTGTTTCCTGCATCAGTGAGGTAATATCAGGAAACAGACGAAGAATGGCCTATCCACTCATTTATACACACACACACACCTATATACATATACATTTTAATGTATACATACATATACATACACAGACATATACATATATACACATGTACATATTCATACTTGCTTGCCTTCATCCATTCCTGGTGCTACCCTGCCCCACAGGAAACAGCATTGCTACTCCCTGCCTCAGTGAGGTAGCACCAGGAAAACAGACAGAAAAGGCCACATTTGTTCACACTGTCTCTAGCTGCCATGTGTAAAGCACCGATATCTTAGCAGTTTGATATGTTATAACATACCTTTGGTTAAGAAGAGCTCACAGTAATTAACGATTATGTGACAGGAGTTGGATGCGGAGTCACCAGTTGGGAAGTACTACTTATGTGTGGGTTACCTGGTGCCATTGATATATGTGGTTAGCATTTTGGCTCTCACTCACACCATTGGCTACAGCCACCAAGAAGTGTAAGTGGCAAAATCATTTTACTGTTTTTTTCTGTATAAGTTATTAGAGTATATATGAATAATATTAATGGTGTAACTGCTGTCATTTACTACTGCTGACACTGCAGCTGATTCTGTTACCAGTACTATCAGTACTTCTGCTGATGTGCATACATAACTGATGCTATTCTTAACAGTGCCACAGCTATCGCCTCTACAACTGCCACACCACAATTAACACTATTACCAAAACTACTACTGTTACCACCAACAAAGCCATCAACAACACCAAAACCATAAGCATAACTACCACCATCATCACCAAGTTTGAACCAGTTTCATTACTTAGCTCTTATCACCACAGTGGTGGTTTGAATTTATGCCTTTGTAAAAGCATGAGGAATGTCGAGTCTGTCATTTTGATGGAAATTTGAAGTTCTCTTGTTATGAAGATCTGTTGTTTCAAGTAGCCCAGTAAATGCAGATCTCTATGATCTTAATCCTCAATTATTGCCACCATTCCTATACTTCTACTAAAGCACATCTT
The DNA here is from genome assembly GCF_036320965.1 of Panulirus ornatus. Taxonomy (NCBI): domain Eukaryota; kingdom Metazoa; phylum Arthropoda; class Malacostraca; order Decapoda; family Palinuridae; genus Panulirus; species Panulirus ornatus. The sequence continues at coordinate 1,468,496 of NC_092274.1, forward strand.
ACATGGTTAATTTTACAGGTGTTGGCCCCCATCTCGAGGTCTCATCTGGACATTTGGAGCTCCCCTGGCTGTCATCCTCTTAGTGAGTCTACCCTATTCCCTCAGTCTACCTTATACACACAACCCCTTACCAAGAACACATGTAATAACTGAATTATTACTCCATATGTGCCCATCTATTATTTTTTAACTATCCACCAGGACATGAACTGGTTTCCACTAAGTACTTCATGAAAGCTAATCTAGTCACCCATAATCCTACAAAATTCATTCGTATCTCCCCTTCATTTGCTCTCCCACTTGTTATTTAAATGTCCACCCAGTACTTCCATTATTAATTACATAACAAATTAAATGCATAGTAAATTAAACCTGGTGTATTAGAACCATATACCTGGCAAAGTGGCTGGAGTGGTGAGGACTGCAGTTAGATTTCCTAAGAAATGGGATGATTATGTTGATTGTATGATTAGGATTTTCATTGTATGTATGGCTTATGATGAGGTGCCTGAGGATTGGCAGAATGCCTGGTTAGTGCCATTGTATAAAGACAAAGGGAGCATAAGTGAATGTTGAGATCAGCGTTAAGACTGAGTGTACCTGGTATCTTGTATGGGAGAGTGGTGATTATGAGGGTAGTGGCATGCACAGAGCTTCAGAGTAAGGAGAAACATTGTGGCTTCAGAAGTGGTGGAGGATATGTGGACCCGGTATTTGCTTTGAAAAATGTATGCATGAAAACACTAAGAGAAAGAGAAGACTTTGTATGTGGCATCTGTAGATCTGGAGAAAGTGTATGATGGGGTTGATAGAGATGCTCACTGAATTTGTTATGAATGTATGGGTGGGAGGAAAGCTGCTAGAAGTTGTGAAGAACTTTTACAAGAGAGTAAGGCATGTTTTTAAGTAGGAAGAGATGAGGGCAAGTGGTTCCAGTGAATATGGGTCTTCTGCAGGGATGTATGATATCACCATGGCTGCTTAATTTGTTTTATGTCTGGGGTGGTGAGGGAGGTGAATGTAAGGGTCTTGGGGAGAGAAGCAAATCTGTTGGGGATGAGGGAACTTGGAGAATGTTTTATTTCTCTTTCTTTCTTTTCTGATGACACAGTGCTGGTGGCAGATTTGAGTGAGAACCTGCAAAAGTTGGTGTCTGAGTTTGGGAGTTTGCAGGCAGCAAGTAGAATAAACATTTGTAAAATGGAGAGGAATTATATCTTGTGCCTAAAGGAGTGAGCAAAAAGATAAGAATTTACAGTGATCTGGCTTTCTTACCATTACCACAGGTGAATGTGTCATTGTTGGTGATGACATTGAGGGTTGCCCAGAAGCACAAGGGCTCTGATGGAACTCAACAGAAGGTTCCTCTGGGCAACAAATTCTACAGTTCCTTGTCACTTCTCCTCCTTCTTTGCTTCACATGGGTGACTGGATTCTTCTACTTTACCAAAGGTAAAACATATTTGCAGTTTGAAACCAATCTTCTGAATCAGCAGAATTTGTAGGACTTTATGTAGGATGGAATAAGATGACTAAGGGCATGGTTAATGTAGACACTTTTATGATAGTAAAGAATAGTCTGGAGTTTAGGCCATATATATGTAAAACTCCCTCCCTGTAAGGTAAAAATAGCTAATTAAACACATATACACACATGCATACAGGACCAATTTCTACTGAAGAATCTTAGTGTTATCCAGGACCTTCCTAAAGGCCCCTGCAGGTCAAGGCTGTGCTACTTCCAGTAGTTGAGAAATGTAATTTCCTCTGAAGTTTGACATCGATACAGCTTTGCCTGGTTGTGGATAGGGGGCTGTGGTTTCAGTGCATTACACATGGCAGCTTTAGAATGGATGTGAGTGGATGTAGCCTTTCTTCGTCTGTACCAAGTACTACCTCACTAACTCAGGAAAAGGCAATCAAGTATAAAGATATATATATCTGTGTGTGTGTGTTTGGCCTGGTTATGGTAAGGAGGTTGTGGTTTTGGTACATTACACATGGCAGATAGTGAATGGAAGCGAGCAAGTGAGGCCATTTCTATGTCTGTTCCTGGCACTACCTTGCTAATGCAGGAAACTGAACAAGCATGAAAGAAAAAAGAAAGATATATATAGGTAGATAGATAGATAGATATAATGCCTGCATCTCTGTTGTTTTGATTAAAAGACTTTTCGAATATGGAATGGATCAGTTTAGTCAAGCTTAGATTTATTTGAAATAGTACCTTGGTTTAGCACCTTACTCATATATTCTTCCGGCCAGGTACTCCTGTGATGGCACTGGTCTTCACATTACTCAACTCGATGCAGGGTGTGGCTATCTTACTTTTCCACATAGCCATGAATGAACACATTATGCGTGGAGTGAAAAATGTTCTTAAATAGTTGTATAGAAGTAAGTATCTAGTCATCTTGTGTCTTATATGCTGCATCAACATTCAGATCAAGGGTGTACATGCAAAATGAGTTCAAGAAGTCATTGTAAAAGTGCTGACCTTCAAATTACACCTAATCTTTGCTTTATGCAGGATACCTACATATGACTTCCCTATAATGTGAGGAACCTACTTCTCCCAGTCCATATTTTAATGTAGTCAAAATTCTCTACCATGCTCATGTATGCAGTAGAAAGTACACCAAATTTTCAGAGTTTTGATTTGTGGAGTAAGCATGGATCCTGGGTGGAATTTTCCAAGTTCCTGCCAGTTGGTCAGTCTCACAGTTACCACCGTTATATGTGGCATATAACCTACTTGTGTGATTTTATTATATCTGCTGGTGTGATTTTTCATGCAACCCACTGTATTTGTGTTTGTTAATATGGCATCAGAATGTCCAGCAACAAATTCTCCTACCTCAGAACCAGCAGTTGAATGGGAGAGAACCAACCAGACATTGAAAATGAAGCTTGGATTCTTACGATGCACTGATGCAGGTGAAGGAGTGTCAGCACTTGGGCATACTTACATCCTGGGTGAATCTGCAACCTGCAACATAAAGATGAATGCAGAGAAAATTTGAAGTGTTGTGGTCCACTGTACCACACTGTCTGCCAAGGTAACCTCAAGGGTTAGAAATTGGCTTGTGGAGAAGATGGAGAAACTGCTCTCGTTTAGACAAAAAAGAAAAGCAGCCTTAATAACCTTCATCTCAGGTCTGAGTCAGATAAGATTTATGAGTGTGCATGTAAAGCAGACAGTGTAGCTAAGTTTCTTCAAAGTCAGAAGCTATATAACTGGAAGGTAACAGGAAAGTCCACCAGTGCTGACCACAAAGCTACTGCACACATCCTAATTTTCTGTGTATTTTTTTGTTTGGCTATAAGCAATTTCTCTTCATGTGAGATTTTAGCAGAACTTAACCCTTACTTAAAGCAAGGGATGGGTGTATGTCATGATATGAAGAAATGTAAGAAGTAATAAGTATGATAATATGAAGTAAGTTGAAGGACACAGAAATAGAGATGGGTATAAAATGCATGGATATACGTGAGATAACTTGGATACTTTGAGTAGAATATGTTGAATATAAAATGAAAAAGACAGGGCTCATTTGAATTTATTTACACATTAAGATAAGGAGAGGCAAAGTAGGATAACTAGGATACTTTGGGAAGAATATGTTGACTATAAAATGAGAAAGACATAGGGCTTATTGAAATTTATTTACATGTTAAGATAAGGAGAGGCAAAGTAGGATAAAAGTGAAAAGGGGATAAGAGAGAGTGAAAGAAAGGGTAGAAGGAAAAGGGAGACAGGAGGAAGTGAGAGAGAAGAAAGTTAACACCAATGATTTTTCTCTTTACAGATCTTGAACCTATGGATTGTAAACTGCTGAAAACAACAGTAGGCTTCTTAGTGCTTCCATGTATTTTTGATAAATAAAAGACTTTACTGTTTATATTTATGAAACACTTCTAGTTTTAGATTCTAAAGGAAATACTGCTGGAAATTCTCAGGAGGCTGCAAGCTGCTGTGAAAACTCCCATGTGGGAGTCATTCATTTTATATATATTTCTTTGAGGTCAAGAAAGCAGGCAAATTTTGAAGATCAGGGTAAATACATTTCTGCTACTAGTGAAGTTGACATATGTGACCATGATCTTTAAGGCCAAAGTTTACAGACTCATTATGGGGTAAAACAAAAGATACAGAGTGCGTTGTATCCCTTCTTAAGCTTTCAGTCACATGGTAATGCACCCTTCTCCACTGCCAGCAAAGTCTGATGTACTGAGTGTTTATTCTCAGGCTTACACACACCTATACCTTACCATGATGGCTCTGGCTACCTTTTACTGTGATATTTAGGCATTATTAATTTTGGATCTTCCACTCTCTTGTCAAAAGTTGTTGACCCAAGCAGATTTTTCATCTTATTTCATGAGGTGATTAATGTCATCACGTGGAAAATTTGGTAAATGAACCTGATGATGATCTAGTTTACTGGCCTTTGATGATAAGTGCAATTTTGGCTGAAAGAAGAGGAATTTTGTCATGAGCATTTTGATACTGTCCACCCTAGAGACGCAGCACATTATAATTCTTGCCATTTGGAAGAATCTCTGGTAAGTTTTTTATTGCTTGCTATTTAGAAGAATGAGAGTATGCTGCACTTCTCAAGTTGCACTTCTTAGAGACTACATTGCATTGATAAACATGAATCTCCAGTGAAGGTAAATGCAGATGGAAGTAAACTCAGTATATTAGTTTTATAATGAGGCTGTCTGCCTTGAAAGTGGTGGGGTCATATCACCAAGAAATTTAGAAACATTACAGAAATTTTGACAGAGCTTGAATATCTTAGACCTGCCTTAAAGGATGAGACTAAATTACTGTACTGTACTTGTGCTGTGAATTACAATGTCTCATCCTTTGTGCACATAAAAACTGCTAGTCTTCCTCGTCAACTGCAGAGTTTTTACTTGTCTAAAAGAAAGACATAATTTGCCCTACCAGTAACTGAGTGCTTCAGCTTGCCCTCAGAGTAACCAAGCCGTCTTGGAGACTTTTCTGTCTCAAATATTATAGGCAGCAGCTACTTGCAACTACAGTAGTTATGAGATGAATGTGAAATAAGTGGTGGAATATGAATGTGTTTTATTACCCAAGTACCATATTTTGTTTTGGTCCTATGAGGAGGAGGGTATTGTAAACTGTTGCATTCCATGTGTGTTTCTTTATATACAGAGTTGTAGCAGATCTATATGAAAATTTACACATCATAATCGACAGTTGAAAATGGCATTCATGCTTGGAAAATTTTCCAAATCTATCAAAAAGCATGCACCAAGTTCAGTACTTTGTCGCACATGCATGGTGGCAAGTGCCTGTACTCGTACAGTGCTTCAGTTCATGTTGTGTTGGTACCATAGGGTGATAGATGTTACCATCTAAACAGGGAGACTAGTCATGAACTAAATTAATATCCATCTCATTGTGGTACAGTGTTTCTTTGTATGTGTTCATCTGTTTATCATTGTTCATTACATAATCTAAAAAATTGTTTGATTGTAGTACAGTGTGTATCTTGCAGATCTTCTGTTTGATGGACACACAAATACCCACAAAACATATTCAAGTATACATTGTATTGAATCAAGAAAACTTTTTAAAAATAACAATCAAAGGCATAGTCAAGATGGTACAGGAAGAAACAGTGAGGGACACACTTCTCAGAGATGGTATGTTCTGATAATGGGGGATTTTAAAGATAATCAGCATATTTAATCCTCAGGGCCCTTGTCTGTCAGGCAACTGTGTATGGGGGATAGTCATCTCAAACCTAGCAACTTCCTCACCATCTACAGACTTGGGATGGATAGACAGGAGTGCCTTTTTATCATATACCAAATATAGATGGGAAATCTTGATTTTCATGGAGATAGTCACTGAGTGAATTCAGGAATATTCCCTGTACTGGATCTGCATGTTACTGATAACTAAAATCTGGTAGGGCTAATAAACCATCAATTTCATACCTTATCTTTGCATTTACTAAAATGGAATTTGAAATATCAGAACTATTTACTAATTGGAAAAACTGATCATATAATTCTTGACATTGAGTATGTGACTAATGAAGACAATGGAAACAGAGAAGAAACCAGACTTAAAGCTACACAATTTCTTGAGAGCTTGATATGGGAAAGTGAATTCCATAATTAAAATGTAGATTACTGATGTGAAATCTTTATTGAAGGTTTTTAAAACAGTATCTTTAGCAGGAAATAGAGAGGAAAAGCTAGAAAAGAGATTGGCTCAATAAAAAAAGCCTAAAAGTAAACAAGATATAATATGAAGGAGATGCAGCAAGTGTAGCAGCACAACAAGCACTTGAAAGGTATAAGAGAGCAAGGGATGGGTACAGCAAGTTAAGAGAAAAGGAGCAAAGATATTTTAGATGAAAACATGATAAAGCAGGGAATTATACAAAACTTTTAAGAGGAAAGGGTTCCTAAAGATAAGAAAATATGCCAGGAACTGATTGATAAATTCTTGAATGTTTTTACAGAGGAGGATGCTATATCTCCTACACTAAGATGGAATGAAGCAGAGGATGAGAAAATATGAACTTGATCATGTTTAAAAAAGGTATATTTGCAGTGCAAGACAATATAGCCCTAACACCAAAAGCCTGGGATGGGAAAGAGGGCTTTGAGTACATGAAAATTTGAAAAAAAAAAATAAAGACGAAGTACATGATCTCTGTACGATACATGTTGCTGATGAAAGTCATTCCATATGTGCTGAGAGTCTGTAGAAACACATGTTGGGCTGCTGTGTAAAACTTAAAAAGAAAAAGAAAACGGTGTTTACCAAAAGGAATGGAGGAGTTCAAATATTATGCTAATCATTAAGAGTAGATTCGGAAACTGTGCTGAACTATAAACCACTGTTTGTGATGAAACAGAAGATGGCCTTGCCAAGACCGGCTGTGTAACAAGGCCACATCTGACTACACTGTTCCTCGAACACTTGTACAACGTAGGACCTAAATTCGCCGCAGGCAGAGAGAGGCTTCGGAAGCAGCCATTCCTATGGACTTCGACCACTTGGTTCGTTGCGCTTCGTAAACACCCTGACCTTTCGTATGCTTATGGGAAAGGGTCAAGGAAAAGAGACGTGATTGTTGTCAATATCATTATCGGGTATGACTTTGCTTGGGAGATTGGCCTCTCCCGATCAACGGGCCTGTGAATTATACAAAAGACCCGGCAGCCGCAGTCTTATCCACTCCCTGCTAAGATGACCCTACACACAACGCTTCCATGGGATCGTAAAGGCTGGTTGACCTCCACTTTACGGCCTCCTGACGGAGACACGATGATGAACCTCCCCATATTGGCCAGATATTGTGTAAACAATATTGATGATGTGTTGAAGGAATGTCCTCTCTTTGCCTTCCTTAAGCTTTAATAAGCCCTATTGTTATATTTATATGAACTCGTGTCTATTGTCATTGTGTTTCTGGTAGTACTGTACCGTACAAGGATCACGGGTCCTCCATCAAGAAGTAACTATTGAAATTGATACGCCCTCCCAACAGTTCTCCATCCTTGAATGAATACTAGAAAATGTAACACATTGTTTAGGTTTAGAATTAGAGATGATATGAAAAGTAATGCTGTAAGATTAAGAGAGTGAATTAATGACTAACCGTTAAGGTATAATGGAATCAAGTTTGCCATATAATACCTACATTTGTGAAGTCAAATTAGCATGATAGTCATATGGACGATATTTTTAAAGTAATGTTTTCCTCCTCTCTTCACAGTAATTTTTTAAAACTTAATGGAACTGAAATGAACGGGTGACGGGAGATGTTAACAGCGAGGCTGGAGTGGTGGGCAAGACTAGCACATATGTATGTTGTCGGTAATAGCGAGCTTGGGATGCGGGGCGAGCTTAGCAACTGTGTTATGTAACATTTCGCTGGGAAGAAATCCCCACATTCATTCCCACACACACACACAACCAGGAGGGCTGAGTGTTACTCATTCCCAGGTTAATAAGATTAAATCGATGCCACAAGAGTGAAAGAATTGCGAAGGTTGTCGTCAATGGCACACAAGCCACCAGAGGGAGTATTGTAGATATGCAGATATATTAGTATGAAACAGGTATGAACATATCTAATGTAAGTACATTGGTAACTAAACCTGATACTTGAACAATGGTACGACCTTAGGGTATGTCTCCAGGCTAAGCTACACTTGGATGGTGCTGGAGGGTAAGTGTTGTGTGTGTGTACCCAGGGCGCAACAGGCAGTTGTTTTCCATTTTGTTCCTGTAACTCCAAACTCTTAAGTCATTTTCAGCCTAGATCAGTAAATGGTAAGTATTTACAACAGGGGTTGACTGTTCTAACGTTGAAATATGGACGAAAGTAATGTCAGTGGGTAAGATGTGGTTATAAGAATTACACTGAGTGTAGCAAAGATTTTGCAAATGTAGGTGACCTTAAGTTTCATTGGGTATGGATTGCCTTTCATTTTATATTCTTTTGTGGTTGAACACAAGAAACGTAATTACACCAGAGCAATAAGCCCAAATTGATGTTAAGAAGGATATTGTGGTGTCTGTAAACATTGGTAATTTTTGTTTTATATTTACATTGTATCTAGACTTAGATAATGAGTGATTTAGTGTGAATATACCAGTATCATCCATGATTGAGCTTGCACAGCCACCTGTGAACATTAATAACCAACACTAGTCTGAGTGGCCAGCTTCACCACAACCAGGTAATTTGTGCAATCTCCAGAAGTAGAGCACTTCATTTTTGGTATATTTCTGCTGTACATCTCTGCTCTAGGTAGAGGTTATTTAGGGTTTTCATATTTTTTTTCCTTTGTTTACCTACTGAAGTTGTTGACCATGAATACCAAGCATTTATTTTTTCTTCTCTTCATTTTATAACTTTTAGCAGATTATTCCCTAAAATTTTTTTTATGCATATGCCTTTTTATATAATAGAAAAGAATGCTAAAGTTCTTTGGACACATGGAGAGAATGGGTGAGGAAAGGTTGACAGGGAGGATATGTGTGTGAGAAGTGGACAGAGCAAGGAGAATGGGGAGACCAAATTAGAGACAGAAGGATGGAGTGAAAAAGATTTTGAGGGCAAGCAGTGGATAGAGAGAAGTGGAAAATTATGTGGTATACAAGGGTTAATGCGCTGTCATTGGACTGAAGCAGGGCATGTGAAGTGGCAGGGGTAAACCATGGAAAGGTGTGTTGGGCCTGGTTGTGGATAGGGAGCTGTGGTTTCAGTACATTACACATGACAGCTAGAGAGTGAATGTAAGCAATTGTAGTCTTTCTACATCAGTTCCTGGTGCTACCTTGCTAATTCAGGAAATGGCTATCAAGTATGAAAAAAAGTCCACACCTTTTGATGAATAATGAAAACATAATGATTGAAATAATGAGTAAAGGAGATATGTTAAAAAATATTGCGATTAGAAGTTATTCATATTATGTTCAGCCATTGTGATGAGCTTTGTGAAAGTTACATGAAATAATAAAGGAGCTAGAACAGTCAATGAAAGATGTGTGAATGTAAATAAAAGTAAGTTACTTTTTTTTTAAGAAAAAGTTAGAAAGGGAAACGTTAAATGAAATATATGAAAATAAGAATATTTTACTTGCATATTTAATGAGGGCAACATGGAGGCTACTGATTAAAGAATATTGAAAGGCACCCAGATTGCAGGAACACAAAGAAAACAGTTAAAAGATTGAGTAAATCTTGTAAGTGGGGTTCTAATTGCATTCAGAAATATTTCATGCTGTAAATGACTGATAAGGTCTGACAATGGAATTAGAAATGTAACCAGTTGAAGTAAGAGTAGATGGAGGGGAAGAATGGTCATTTCATCGCAGGATTCTGGAAGAAAGGAAGTACATGAGAGGAATATCAAGTGGATAAGTATGTGTTGTTTAGTACATTAAGAGGGAGAAAGTCTTGAAGCCACCTTGGGGTATGATGAAAAGTACCTTGTAGAAAAAAATCAAAATTACTAATCTTATGCTGATTACTTGCAGACTCATGGCCAAAGACAAGAGACCTCATCCTGAAACTTTTGAAAAAGTCTATGAAACAAATGCGTCCACTTGGGGCCATGGCAACAAAAAGTGGGCTGACAAGATACATCCTGAATCAGGCTGCAAAATGACTGTTACAAACATTACTCATGAGGAGAATAATCCTTGCATCAAAGAATATTACCTGTCTTTGAACTGTATGTCAGAAAATGTCTTAAAGAGGGACCTCTGTGTGCCCTACTTTGACAATTATCGCATATGTAAGTCTTTTTGGGGAAAAGTAATCAGGGATCGCAGAGGAAAAGGGATATCACCAGCTGTACCATCCATTTATGAAAGAGATAAGGTGAAACAGGAATATTTAGGCAAGAAAGGTTTTGAACTTTAGGTGCATTTAATATTAAAGTTTAGATGAATAAATTGTATTGATAAAATTGTATTCATAACCTAGGCCTGTGTCTTGATCGAAGAGTGTTACAAAATTAGAAATTAATAGCAGACTTTTACAGGTAGGGGGAGGTTATTTTCCATATTTCTCGAAATCAAATATAAAGATTTGTAATGATCATTATTAAGTCTATCTTTCTGTATCTTTGATGCCCATTCCCTCTGGGAACACCCTCAAGGGAGTGGCCATGGCAAAAGACTCCATAACTGTTCAGCTCCAGTGTCACTTCTTAAGCCTTTTTAGTGCCTCACCCTTAACAGGCCTCTAGCAAAGGGCAGCTCTAGTGCATTGTTTCCAGAGGCTCCTACCTAATGTTCCTCCTGACTACTGTTACCTAATTTGTCTACCTTATGTCCTTTCCTAATATTCCAAGTTATACTTTTACCTAATGCTAGTGCCTAATGTTTCCACCTAAGTGCTTCTGCCTTATGTTCTTGCCTACTTCTACCTGTACGCCATATTTATATCATATTTATAGATAAGCATCAATATGCATGAAATAAAGGGATCATGAAACAAGCATAGAAGGATTAGGTTTCTAAAGATTTTAAAGAGATTGACTCCTTTTGGGAATAGATTTGGGATAAGTGATGAAGTTAAATTAGAAGTCTTGAGAATCCTACAGACAGGAGTCGTTATTCTCAACCTTTTCCACACAGAGTACTGTCAACTTCATTGATCTCTTTTAAAAACTTAAAGGTTGTGATCAGGTCACCCCTCACTTATCAGTCTTCCAAGTTAGGTGAATGAAAAGTCTGTAGCCTTTTCCTGTAGCTTAGTTCTTTGAATTCTGGTACCACTTTTTTTTTGTCATATCTACTTTATGAGTTCTTTGTGCTTCTTTAGGTGTGGTAACCAAACCTGAAAAGCATATTCGAGTTTTGTCCTTATACAGGATATGAATACTTGTTCAATATTTATATATATATATATATATATATATATATATATATATATATATATATATATATATATATATATATATATATACTTGGAGGCTGTTTTGTTATTTGCCAGCAGACAGTTTGCCTTAAAGATTCTTAAAATGTAGGACTCTGGTGGCAGGTTAGGGAGTCTCTCAGGCAGAATTTTGAGTCTTATTTCCTGCTTAGTTAAAAACCATATTGAAGCTGTCTTTCGCTTTGTCCCGCCCTCATTACTTTACTATTTCTTGAAACTAAAGGCTTTTTGCATTAAGAGGGTTCACCCTTAATCTCCTTTACCTTCTCTTTCACTTCTTGCTATCATTTAACCCTCTTGGCTGAACAGGTTTGAGCTTACCTCTTTGGTAAGTTAAGTTTCACAACTCCATTGATATCACGTATACTTTCCTTCATAAGGTCCTTGCATTCGTTCTTTATCACTAGCATAAATATTGAATACATAATTTCGGTTTGAAATTACCATCTCTTAACACTCCTGTCATATCTGAAGTTCTAGGAGGGCTGCTTCCTCCTCTGCCATGCATCTCTCTCTCTCTCTCTCTCTCTCTCTCTCTCTCTCTCTCTCTCTCTCTCTCTCTCTCTCTCTCTCTCTCTCTCTCCTGTATTTTCTTCTCTTTTCTCCCTCTTCTTCAGAGCTCCAGGTGATGAATATCTCACAGAATTTCACCATTCCTTTAAGATTCTCAGCTTTTAGAAGCACTTCCTTGCTAGATGACTCCAATTAGTAACTATAAGTAGGAGCCCTTTACTTTTTGGTTATAATAATATTCTTTTTTTTTCTTTAATCACCAAGACCTTACTGGCAATTCCATTACCTCCAGCACTTTTTTACTGCTCATTTTCTCATTTTTTCCAAGTCCAAAAATAATTATTATTTAAGTCTATTGTCCTCTTACTTTAGTAATCATTCTGATGTGGGTGTCACCCACTTGTTGGCTATATCCCTCGTTGTGGTTCTGCTGTCAATCTACGTGCCTTCACCCTTCCGTAAAATATTTAGCAATCAACCACTTGTCCCCTATTCTGTGTAGGATATAAATTGCATCTTCCCAGATAAGGCCAGTTGATGTACATTGTAGTTTTTCATTGATTGTTAACAAGCATATTTACAAACTTTTTATGACTTTTTTTTTTCATATTGAAATACGCATTTTTGGAACGACATGAAAGCCTCGGTGTTACGTCAGGTTAATTTTTTTTCAATTTCCTTTTCCTTGTAAGTTATTTGCAGGGTAAATTTTATTTGCTGAACGCACAAGATCGTTCATCATTCCAGAGAATATCTAACCTGTGAAATACCTTATAAAATGAACGAATTGAAATAATAATGAAAATATTTTTCATTGCTAAACTTCTATTAATTCAGTTATATATAAAAATTTTTTTTTAGAAATGACAATGATTTCTGGATCATGGAAAAACATAAAGCCTGGAAGAAAAATAATTGTATTTTAAGACATTATTTGTTTCGATGTAACAGAAGCAGGTCCAATATTGGGGTTCGCTTGATGTTTAGAATTCATATAGACATGACATTTGCTCTCTCCCATATTTATCGACCACAAACTTTCCATGTATTCCTTCGTGGTCGATGCTATCGGTTGCTGTTTGCTAAATATGTTTGTTACTGTGAGTATACGCTGTAATGGATGTTCGTTGGTCATGTTGGGTGTCAGGAGTGGTATATCCGCTGGACTGTAAACACACCATGACAGAATGTAAACATTGACATGCTGTGGTGAGAATTGCCCTTATATTAACTACACTCGATCAACACGCTGCTAATACCAACCATAAGGATTCAGCTAACTCTAACGGAGTGTATTGAATATATGAATGAAAATCATTAAATACATGCATGAAAATAAGTTTATTGCACAGCAAAACTGTGAGGATTATGTTGTAGTGAAAGTTGCATACAGTGCCAGCTGTTTTAGTGTATAATGGCTGCTGAACTGTTGCATTTAGGATTATTAGACTTCCGTGAATACTTATCTTTAATGAAGAAATTAACTCAATGCACGGAGTTCTCAGTTGCAAGATGTGAACTACTTTGCCATGCAGTAGATGTTATAGAAAACATCAGTAAGACATCTCTCAGGTTATCGATCTCAGATGAAAGGAGTCTACATGAAACTTACCAGGAATTGGTCGGACAATGCCTGTTACCTCAGTTAAAGAAGATTATTAACAAGTGCTCAGTTGATTCAGCGTCCCAAGAACCTTATCTGCCTCATATCGATGAAGCTGTGGAAGGGAGAGAAGCTTCTCACGCCACAGATAATTCTCTTGTAAATTCTAACGACGAACAAATTGTGAAAGGCTATGATTTTGATGTGGAAGCTCAAGAAAATCCAGAGGACAGAAATGCAGTAAAAGCTAACGAACTGATGCTTATACCAAAGTTATCATGTCTAATTGTTATGCTTTTGGACATAGTTTCAAAATCCTCCAAAGTACACAGTAAAGTAAGTTTTGATGAACAGGGTGCCCATTTACTTGGAAAGTTATTTGAAAGCATATCCCAAAACCTTCCTGTGCATTGCCTTGAAAATATGGCAGAGGAAGAGCACCACAAAGTCAAGATTCTTTCGCTTATTTATGCTAATCTATTAAAGGGTAAATGGTGTGTAACACAACATGATTTGCAGCAACCAGTCAGATTAGTGGTAGATGTTTCACTTGCAATGATGGAAACCACTCATAATGCTGACATTACAGCATTGCTTCTTACTCTTATTGTCCAGCCATACGTTGATGTTAAGAAGAATGATAAGCTTGAAGTTATTAAGAAACTATGGCACATTGTCAAGAAGTTTTATTCTCTTCAACGTGATTTCCATGTGGAGGAAAAGAACACAACAGGTTTCCTTATACTATGCTTCATGGCTGAAATTTCATTTGAAGAGGGATATTTCTGTCAACTTGGGAGTGATGATGCACTTTGGAAGATCATTCAGTATGGCCTTGTTCATTCAAATTCACTTTCAAGAAAGCGATCTCAATATATGCTTAAACGATGTGTAGATTTTTTATCTTCGGTTCTAGTAAAAGATTTCACATCAGAATTCATGTATTGGTCTGAGGGTAAAAATGATGAACTTTTAAGACTGTGGAAAGATATCTTTCTTCTCGTAGAAACCTTAGAAGAAAAACAAGTTCATGTTCAGAAACCTGTTTTAGAAAAACTAAATACTCTAATTAATGTGTGTTGTAGAACTGGGCAGAAGATGCTTCATGTCTCATGGATTCTTGTGATTTTCAAGAGAATTTTTGATCAAGACAACAAGAATATAAAGCAGTGGGGAGTGATGAAGATGCTAAAATTAAAGTTACCTGAGGAAGTTTTAATTAAGGGAGTTCTTTCCTTTATAACCTCTCATCTTTTGTTAGTACTGAGTGATTACTCTCTTTATGCTCGTGACCAAGGCCATCCTTCACACACTGTCAGTACTGTTGGGGATCAGATTGTTGTATTTTTTGTGAACATTATTAATTCCTTAGATGAAGCTCTCCAAAAAGACTTCCTTTACTCACTGCTAGAAGCAATGTTTAATGGAAGACCATGGGGCGGAATCCCGTTATTTTACTTATGTCGAGCTTTAGCTCTTGTGCCAAATACGGCTGCTTGGAATTATAAACTTGTTAAAAGTGCCCTTGGAAACTTTGAAAGCTGTCTTAGTACTCAGGAAATAGTTCTACGCTCAGCAAGCCAGTGTGATCTCATGAAAGCAGTACTGAAGCATATGGGATCTGAGGCTACTTTTATTGAAATCTGTGACATCATTGGACATTTTAGAAGGAAAGAAAGTTGGTGTCGGGGCACAGCCCTGTGGGAAGCTATTGTGAGTGGGCTTGATAATTTTCATGAGACTTCGCAGGAAAGAATTACATCCATCCATCAATCCATTAGCAAAAGCTTATATTCTGTGGAAATTGTACATGCACATGACATTGCACTGGGAATAAATCTGCTTCTTGAGGAGGTCTCAGTTTGTGATAATCCAGCAAAAAGACATTCAGATGTTATTGCTGTGTTTTCTGTAATTGATAACTTTTTAAGGGATTGTCATTTACGCCCATACATAGACAATAAGAAGTTTACCTGGGCCCTGGAGCTGCTAACTTTTACATTAGAAATTTTTTGTGATGTTCCTGCTGGTTACTCACTAAGGCAAGAAAATTTTGATAATTACTTTTCTTGCTTCTCAGAAGGATTAGATTGTGTAGCACAACTATTTGTCATTGAAATGAACAGATATAATCAGCCATATGACATTGAAATGATATCTTGTTACCTGAATTTATTTGCCCAGTGTAATAGAATGCACAGCCTAACGTTGATTATACATAGACAATATTCAGAGCTTCTTAGTGTATGTAGTCATCTTCTGAATCAAGGAAATCCTGTTCAAATCTCATTTGGGATCCATCTCTTGGAACATCTCATGTTGTACTATTATGAAAGTACATCTAATGAAGCCAGAAAAGAGATGAATGGGCTGGTCCTCTACATGATTCTTCATAATATAAAGAGCCTAACTGAAAGAAGGCAGATTGAGGGATGTAATTCCTCTGAATTTACTTCAAAACTGTTGGTGGAAACAACCCGAAGTTCTTGGAGCTGTGTTGACCTTCTTGTATGCAAGGTATTGATATTTATTGTACTGTGTAAGGTATATTTATTTGAAATTCCTGTATGGAATACTTTCTGACATAATGATTTCAGTGTCTTGATAATTCTAAAGCAAATTTGTATGCTCTGTTTTCCAAACATTGTCGTTTATAAAGGAAAAAAAAAAAAGGTGTAGCATCCAAGCTTAACCAATATCTCATATGTAACTTTACATTTATGACATTTCTGATGTATATAAAGCACTCTCTCATACACACACACACACACACACACACACACACACACACACACACACACACACACACACACATATATGCAAAGGGAACTGGTTTGGTAGAATGCACTTCTCTCACTGTAACCCACATCTTGTAATGATCCCAGTGCAGTTGTCATATTTTTTTGTGTGCTTTTTGCCACATCATAGATTATCTTTTAGGTGGTGTTATTCCTCAGAATGTCTCAAAATACTGATGACATTAACCAATACTTTGCATGTCTTTCAATATTTTCATTGTGAACAGGAAAAAATATTGAAATGTTGAATCTTTGCATTACTGCCTGTAGAAGTGGTTTCATATGTAGGTTGCATTTTGCAAGAAATTTGAAAAGTAGAGATCTGCGGTGAAGATGGAGGTAGAATTCTTTCTCCTCTACCTCTTTCTTGTCTGTGGTTTTAACATCATATGAGTTAATAAAGTTATAGGACTTTGGTATTGGAAAATACTTTGACGTGCTACTTTCATTTAAATCTGGGATATCCATAAGTACTAGCCAATTTCAGTCAGAAAATATCCATTGATAAGGGGACACAAGTTTTCTTAAATATCACTTTTTTTTTTAATCCATGAAAGTAATTTACTTTACTGTGAACACTTTTCTACATATGATATTTATATATATATTATGTTGTTGTTTTATATGTTATTCTTCAGGGCAGAGTTCTTAATGGTAGTTCTGTAAAATTTATTGAATTATCTTCAATTTTCAGTGTGTATCATGGAAAGATAAAGAAGAATTGTCATTAAGGGGAGAAATTGAAACAGCTGTAAAGTCTGTTTTGCTAAGTGCTGTCCACACAGGTGGAAGGCATACTGTGCTTTGTGTCTTCCAAGTGGCAGTCAGTTTAGCTCCATTTATAATTGAGGTATGTTCATTTTGTGATTTCTTTTTCTTGTCTTATTTAGGGTGGTTAAAAGACTTCATTGCTCTATATTTTTTAATGGATACTCATCAAGGCTGTCATATAGAGCTGATGAGAAACATCTTTGGATGTAGGTAGACTGGTCATGATGGGCTCTGGAAGTATTAATTTAGCAGAAGTTCAAAGACATTGAATGCAATTCACTATTTTTTTTTTTAAGCCATGGTAACTAGTTTCATTTAGTTTTCTGAAAACAAAGTCTGTATGAGATCAGTAAATAGATTTTTTCTTAGCTGAGATGGCAAGGCAAACTGAAAGGTGGGTATGATGGACTGGAGAGGAGGAAATTCTTCCCTTTCTGTATTATTCCAAAGATAGAAACAGAGAAAGAAGTTAAGAGAGGATTTATCTTTCAAGGCTCTTCCATATGTTTTTAATCATACCTTGCTAAGGTGGGAAACAGCAAAGAGTTTAAAAAAAGAATCTAAATGGAGAAATAAGTTGAGAGTTCTGAAAAACATTTTCAGTTTATTGTTGCTTCACTATGGACTCACATATGAGTGCAGCATGATCCCTTTTTCCAGGATGAGTACCATATTTGATATTTGCCATTTCCAGGTTGGTGAATGTGAAAATCGAATCAAGTATTGATTGTATATCAGCCCATCTGACTAGTGTGCTCAGTGACATCAAATTTTCTTTGCATGCCTTAACACCATTTAGAAATTATGCCTCTACTGAAAGTAATCCTTACAGGTCTTCCCCTTTTTTTCCCATAAGTATTTTCCAGTGAAAATACCAACTAGGGAGGTACATTACCTGGGTATTGGGAGGGTTAGTGATGGTTGCATAGTGAGCCAACTCTTCAGTGATTGTGAATTTGTATTCCTTTGACCCAGATAACTGTCTTCCTACCTCACCTGCTCATGGACTGCTGGCATTCTGTCCACAAACATACAGTCTCCTTGTTACACATAACACCTGACAGCACTTAACTTACACAACCCATTCTTCATAACTCTAGATTTTCCTGCTGTGAACACTATGCACTAGCCGTGCCTTTAGGCAAAATGGTAATAACAGTAGATAGAATTAGTAGGTAGGAACATTAGATAGGAGTATTAGGAAGAAACATATGAGAGAAGTAGTTGGTAGGAGCATTAGCTGGGAGCATTAGGTAGTTGGAATGCTGGGCAGGAAAATTTAGGCCAGAGCCACTGAAAACATTGTGCTAGAGTTGCCCTATCCCAGTGGCTTGTTAAAGATGAGGCACTAAAGCCAAAGACTGAGAAGCACCACCCCCTTGAGGGAGTTCTCAAAGGGAATGGGCATCAGAGATATAGAGAGATAGATGCCAGTTGCCTCTAGTTGTCCTCTTTCCTGTTTCTTTGATTTTTTGTCTTATGATCCATATATTGAATGTGATCCTCATCTGATTCAAACATTATCAATGTTTAGCATCCATTTTCCTTGTATTTCACTAATTCTACAGTGGGTTCAGTCCATTTGCTGATTAATTCATGAATCTTATTTTTATCCACTTCAGGGTGTATGGTCCTGTGTAATAGTATGTTTGTTCCCCTTTGCTCATTATTAATTCATTAATTCATTATTGTCTTTACGCACCTTCATAGCATTCCGTTTTCTCACTTGACTGCTTTCCTCACCTGCTTTTTCCACTGTCTAGCTCTCTTTTTGATTTTTCAGTCTAATTTCACTTGCTCGTCTTTGAATTTTTTCCTCTAATGATTACTCATCAGTGAGTTTTTTCACTAATGATTACATAGGTTATCATCTTCCAGTTTACTCACCTTATCCTGTTATTTATCAAGCATTACAAATGTCTTATCATGGGTCTCCAGTTTATTTCTTTGATTTTTTTACTCATAGTTTTATGTATGTTTTGGTTCTGCTGCTGGCTTATCTCTAGTAGCCATCTGCTTCAAAAGAATTCCAGTGTTTTGAATTAAAAGTACTTGTTCATTCGTATTTTGGGCTCCTCTTTTATTGAACTTTCAACATCAAATTCTCCTCACATCCTCTTGGCGGTGGCCTTACCATTAGTTTGATGCTTTTTTAATGATCTCATGATATATTTCAGCTGTGACATTCTCCCTAGCATAGGGGTTGTCAGTCTTATTGTTAGCCATGCTTATCCTTTCTGTTTCAATTGTTTAATTAAGATAAAATCACTTCATTATGAAATTGCACTGTTTGTTTGAGCTTCTATTTATGTCATATCATGTTTGATTTTTCTTTTGATATGTTTTCATTAAAGGTAAGCTATTCTTTATAAACTGCTCTTGAGTATCATAGATAAGACAAAAAGGAGAAATGTCTTCACTCTTTTAGAGGGGGACTTTTAGCATAAGTAGATTATGAGTGTTGCCAAGTTACCCAGCTACCAATGAGCATTTATCTTTTTAATTTCCACTTCATCTTACTGATGCTTTTGTGTATCTTGCATTTGTGAAGCACTTTTAATTCATTTTTCTGTAGCAGAACTTTCTTTTTGGGACAGATGAGTAGCAAAGATACTGTAGGCTCCTTAGCAACACTCTTTTCAGCTTGCTAGGCAGGGAATCATAAGTGATTCATTCAGTGTTCATTATATATAAGCATGAATATCTCTTTCCAGGCTATCTCTAGCTGAAAGATATGCACATCATTTCCACTATTAGAATCCCTTTCTTCCTCTTAATATCTTTTTGTGGTCATTTTCTGGCCTGTTGATATCTTTTTTTTTTTCAAATTTCAGAATGCACTGTGGCAGGAGTTAATCAGGTTCATGTGGGTATCATCTTTGGAGTTTCGCAAAGGATGTGATCTGTACCGATCTTTGATTGGATGTATGACTGATCTTCTTTTCCATGGTGATGCACTAATCAGTTATGATTATCACAAGTTCATTATCCAGGTGAGGGTTTTTGTTCTTTGTGCTGTCTCTGAATACTTTGAACACTTTATTTAAAAAGTATTATGTCATCAAATTGTTAACAGATTTTACATTGTACTTTTCTGTTCATTATAGTTTCAGTAGTTAACCATGTTATATATCATGTTTAGAATACTTGTGGAATAATTGTGTTCATTGATAAAGTTTGTTGTCTTTCACACTTAAAGTATTGTGTTTCTCTTTCATTTAAAGTTATGTGTGAAAAAGATCAGGTGTTTCTGTTTGTGGGTAGAGGCATTATCTTGCTATGGATTCCTTTTCACAAACATAACCAATTGAGAGGAGTTTGAGTAGAATGATGGTTTGCTTTGGTGATGTGTTTAAGAGTGGATTTTGAAAGTAGTTATAAAAGCAGGTTTTTCACTTTTAGGAGATTAACAGTCATGTTGTAATATCCCTGTGAATGAAGAATTGTATTCTTTATGAAGTTCATGTATTGGAGGGTCAGTCATAGAGGATAGTAGTAGGAAGACTGAAGCTGGGAATGATTATGTATGGAGAAAAATTAGGAGTATACAAAGGGTTCTTGACTATAGGAAGAATGTAGCATCTCAGAAGCTCGGATAATGGAGTTTATTTCTGTTCTTATGTGTTAATGTAACAGCTTAGTTTTCTTAGATACGTATAAGTAAATATTGAGTTAATACATATTAAAGTAGGAAATGTGTTAAGAGGGAAGATGTGACAAGATAAAGGATCCCTCAGCCTCATCTATAAACTATTCATCCACTCCTTTTTAAACTACATATAACTTGTCTGGTCTTTCATCATCTCAAAAGCAATTAAAGGAAAGCTGCAAACCATATATGATGATCCACTCAGAACAATTACTGGCTGCCTTGGAACCACAATCATTCATCACCTACACAATGAAACAAAGATTCTTCCAATACTGTCTCATCAGGGTTACTGGGCTTCACTTTTGAGAGGTTACAATACAAGTGAAAGGTCACCTTTAATGAGGCTGTATCATTGGGACTACAATTTTTTGAAAAATGTCTCACTCGAAAGGAGTCCACATCTTCCTGTTACTGGGATTATCACAGCCTTGGGCTGCAGGAGCCTTTAGAAAGAGGACCTGGGTAACACCAAGAATCTTTCACAGAAATTGGTCCTGGGTTGATCATAAATAAATGATTAGTAATATATGAGCCCACCTCATCATGCTCAGCACTCATTTTTGGCACCAGCATAAGACCTTTCCCAAGTAAAAATAAAATTTTAACCCCTGCCTCACACTTCTGTAACCTGTAATCACATATCCCCACACACACACACACACACACACACACACACACACACACACACACACACACACACACAATATATTTAACTGACAGAACTCATGCATGCTGAAATAGCTCAACAAGCACTGAACAACCACACTACCAACTCAAACTTAAACTCCAATCCACCAGACGTATTTACACCCATCAGAAACCACCTTCCCAAACAAACACGAGTCATACTTTCCTGTGTACACTCTGGACATCACCCATCCCTACAACACTGCAGACACTATTTCAATATATCCTTCATAACTATGGTCCAATTTCCATAATGAGGACACCAAACGCTTATCTTTCAATTGCCCTGTAATCTCTGCATATAGATGCACTCACAACATCATAACACTTTATATACTGCTTGCAGTCCCACTTAAACATGTGGGATCAGGAAGCCTGCCAGCTTCCTGAGCTCTGCATAAGCCTCATTAAAGGGTAGGAAGTAAGTAATTAAGATATGAGAAAGACATGTGGTATATGAAGAAATCTTTATGACGGGTCATAATGATATGATTGTACAGGACTAATTACAATGAAGTTCATAAATTTCCACAAAAGTTTCAGAAATTTAAGTTACAATTAGAATATTAATAGATGCACAGATAAAGTGAATAATCTTCTTGAAATCAGGGATTTTTCTGAAAAGGATGCAGTATAAGGGGGTACTGTAATGGAGGTATTTTTATATGAGGACCGAAGTATGAATGATGTTAATGTTACATGATAACCCATCATGATGTGTTGAAAAAATGATAAAGAAATGATTTAGTAGCGTGGAAGAGTTTATCGACCTCAGCACTGAGGACATAAGGGTCTATTGTGAGTGGATTAGATATAAGATGGACTTAATACACTCTAGTGAATTTCTGCATGATCTATATCATTTCTTTTTGCTACTTGTATATGATTTTTATCTTGTTGCTTATTCACAGATGTCCCAGCAAATGATGAGCACTGGAGAAGCAGTTCAGGGGATTGCTGCACACATGTCACGGAGCTTGGTAACCAGTTTAGAAAATATCCAAGCTAAAAGTATCTTAGACCCTAACTCTAGCAGGGACTTGATACGAGATGTACTTGTACCCTTGCTTATGTTTGGCAGTGTCTTTCGAAAGCAGTATAAAATTATAATGGATACAACAGTGTTCATTCAGCAATGTGGGCAGTTATATAGCACAAATTCTCTTTTACAATGGTGAATGATAAGACTGTATGAAGATAGTTTTTTCTTTTAAGTTTGTCTAATATTCTGGTGTGTCAATGTCATTTATTTTTAGGTATTATATATTATCATAGGTAATCATGTATAAGAAAATCATGTGTATACTATACAGGAGGGTTTCAGAATTATGAGCTTATGAGCTAGCAGCTAGAAAGAATATTTAATTCCTAGTCCAGCATACAATCAATTACTGATATTTATGAACCACCAAACTGCATATTTTTTTCACAAAGTGTTGTTTGATTTAATATTGTATTAACTGCAATTTTTTTTGGAGTACAATATCTAATACATTTTTACCATCAAGTTTAGGTATTCTATCTGTCTGTCTATAACTCTGATGCCTGTTCCTTCTGAGATCTCCCATCTAGTGGTGACCATGGCAAAGGAGTCTCCACTTATCCCTGTCCCATACACCATTCCTTGCAGTCTTCCACTATTTCTCTCCCTTCAGTACTCTTCAACTTTCCTTCATGTCACAGATGGTCTTCCTCTCACACCAACCCCTTTAAAACTGTGCTATCATACCTTCTTCCTGTAAACTCCCGGGATTGCATTCTTTCTACATGCCCAAACCCCCTCAAAGTATTACATTTCACCCTCTTTGCCACTCCATAATCTCTCATGCACCCATTCATTTCATGAAATTTTATGCATTTCTTTATATTTTCTGACTTATGAACAGGGTCTAGGAACCTAACCTGTTTGTGACCCCTTGTACTTACTTAGTTTCGTGCCCCAAGATCCCTGCCTGTTTGCAGTTCATGAATAGCCAAGTAATTTATACAGAGTGTAGCAAGTCTATCCCAGAGAATTGGTTTCCCTGCCCTTTGTTAGCCTTTAGGATTGGAGATGATGACCTCAGATTTGTAACATTAATTTCCAGATTGGATTCTTTTGCTCTCCCAGATAAAAAGTTACATCAAAGTCCATACTTAAATCACCCATTTAAAGAAATTGATAGATATATGGGGTAATTATACATTTTTGATAAAACTGTATACCTCTAGAAGTCTGACAAGTTTGTAATTGGTTGCTGTACTTACTGACGATTACTTTGGATTGTATGTACTTGAATGTCCTGTATCAATTCTTCCACTGTAATGAGTTCTTTTCACAGTGATTATGATGCTGATTCTAAAGCACGTGTGGTTGCTGTCCGATATCTGCTTACTCTGAGCAAAGACAGATCTATTGACAGAGTTTGGGCACAGATAATTGTAAGTGGAATCAAATATCAGTATGCCCGATGCACAGGAGAACTTAGGGATTTTGCCAATTCACAGAAGCATCGTTACAAAACAAGACTCTGCAAGCATTTCTTCTTATTCTTCCATTACTGGATAAGGTGAGAAGACTAAGGCAAAATGCATGCTTATGTGAATTGACATTTCTCACACAAAATATTTATAACTAATGGATAAACACAAACAGGCATGCAGAAATACATATGCGTACCTTACAGTTGGGCAATGATAAGGAAAAAGGACAGTAATAGTTGAATCAATTTCAGGGAGAGCTCTTCCCATAGATGCATATAGCATTTCAGGTGGAATAACTGCTGTATGAGGCACCTTGTTGTTAAGCTGACAAAGGCACATAGATAGAACACTTACTGATGAGTAGATTGTGGAAGCCTCATTAGGAAAATGTAAGCTTGTTGATGCATTTCCAGTATAATGGAGTACCATCAGTTTCTATTATCTTCGGTTTTTCTTCCATTGTTTGTGTGAATCATAAGGGAAACACTGTTTCATAAGGAAACACATATCTGTACCATTATAAGTGTGTGAATCACATTGCAAGACAAAATTGGAGTAGTTTTAGAGTTTTTCTTTACATAGGAAAAGAAGTGTATAGTTTTTCTATTTCTGAATACTGGTCATATGTTCCTCACCTATTTGCTGATTTTGATATTTCCAGTTATATTTATGTTGTTTCCATGTAACTTTCCAACTTCTGGGTTTTCAAAGGAGAGGGCAAGGGCTGACTACTTGTATCCCATGTCTAAAGATGGCACAATATTTTTGTCTCACTTCTTTCATATATTTTTTATGTACGCTTGGAAAATTTTTCCTTTTATTTTCTTCTTGTGCTAAGATCTTATGTAATGTTATCTTTGGTATTGGAGGGCAGTTTTCTCCTAATGCCTCTGTAATTCATAGAGCTTTATTGTTGAAGTTATATCTCCTAAACTGTCTCTCTTGTTGATCATGTTTACTGTTCAAGGTCATTGGCACTTGATATAATGGTGTGATCAAGTCTGTTGTTTTAGTGAATTTGCTTCTTTGTAGGATTATGGATAGGGGCCCTAGTTCTGGAAAATTCTTTCCTTAAGTAAGTGGCTGTATGTACCTGATCCACTTACAGTAACTGGGAAAGGCTTTAAAGGTAATAGGTGGATAGAAGAAATTTGAAATCACAGTATTTTTCCATTATAGAGAAAAATGAAAACCAATGCAAATTGTCAGAACTAGGAACATTCCCTCCCTTTTTTTTCATTTATCAATCTACCTCTCAAGTAGTGAATTTATTATATAACCAAAAGTAAATATTTATCTTGTAATGTTCACATTTCCTGTATGATTTTTGTTGCATCCTTATATTTACATTATATCATTGCACTGTCCCCATATTTTCTTTATTTATAGACAGTTGTTTATGGTCTGATTCATTATTAATTTATGTGTTTTGAGATTCATTTATAATGTTTTTTGTTCCTTTAGAATGAGTGTTCAGATGACCTAGCATGGCTTTGTCGAGGTTTGATCAAGGATCATCAGCAGCCAAGTGTACGTTACATGCAGGAGTGGGGAGTGGCACTCATCACGATAATGCATCCACAGCTGTTTCCTGATTTCCTTAGCCACTTCATACAGGTCAGATGAGTCCACAATTTACAGTACACAGACCTCACGATTTATGCAATAGTTACATTCTTGAAAATGGTCATGTCAAAAACATGTAAATCAAATGATATTACTAATTTAGAGGTTTTTGTTATGAATAAATTAGTACTGAATATTATATCAATAAATAACCACAGGAAATATGGAGTACTGTAATATCCATACTGTAGAATGAATTCTATTGATTTATTTATTATACTTTGTCGCTGTCTTCCGCGTTAGCGAGGTAGCACAAGGAAGCAGACGAAAGAATGGCCCAACCCACCCACATACACTTCCACACGCACATATACATACCTATACATTTACACATGTACATAATTCATACTGTCTGCCTTTATTCATTCCCATTGCCACCCTGCCACACATGAAATAACAACTCCCTCCCCCCACATATGTGTGAGGTAGCACTAGGAAAAGACAACAAAGGCCACATTTGTTCACACTCAGTCTCTAGCTGTCATGTATAATGCACCGAAACCACAGCTCCCTTTCCACATCCAGGCCCAACAGAACTTTCCATGGTTTACCCCAGACGCGTCACATGCCCTGGTTCAATCCAATAACAGCACGTTGACCCTGGTATACCACATTGTTCCAATTCACTCTATTCCTTGCATGCCTTTCACCCTCCTGCTTGTTTAGACCCCAATCACTCAAAATCATGGTAATGCTGCTGTCTTGCTTATGTAAAAGTTACAAAGGATGAATAGGAACAGATGAGGTGAACATAGAAAAATATATACAAATCATTAATGATGTTTGCAGTAGCTAGGATCAGGCTGCTCATGGCAGTCTTTAAGGGCATTTCTAAATATATTTTTTCATTACCAGAAGCAAAATGTCTATACTGTGTGGTATGTCCTTGACATTAACATGCCAATAACTGTCCTCAGGGGACTAAGGAAAGAGTTGGGTGTGTTGGATCTTTTCTAGCTGCCTTGACTCACATTGCTTGTACTGTGGAGGATAATGAACTTCTGTGCCAAGCCATCCAGCACACACTCCCTTGGTGTATGGCACAACACTTTAATACCAGACTGTATGCGCAGGTGAGTTACAGATACTTTTTTTTCCTCAGAAAGTTAATTGGCCTTAATGATGCCATCACATATGTCTCATGAAAAGCATGATTTTGAGCTAGACCTCACCTCTTGCCCAGTCCTCCTCTACTTCAGGTTTTCCTCGGTGTTCACTGAAGTTCAAGACAGAACAGATTGTCAGGACAGTTGTATGGTGCAGCTGTGATGGATGGATAGAGTAATGGCTTATTAGAACTTAAGGCAGAATTTTAGAAGTAGTCGGTAGGAGCATTATGTAAGAGCCTCTAAAAACTGCATGCTAGAGTTTCTCTCTGCCTGTTACGGAGTGAGGTGCTAAATGCCAAGAAGTGACACTGGAGTTTACCAGTTTTGGAGACTCTTTTGCTTTGGCCACTCACTTAAAGGAGCTCCCAAAACGAATGGGCACACAGCCACCCCCTTGAGAGAGCTCCCAAAAGAAACAGGCAACTGAGAGATAGATAGATAATTTCTCAAGCAGATATTCAATGTGACATATAATTGTGTTGTTTGCCTGCATTTATTGTTGCATTCACCTAACATGTTGACTACATTATGTGGTTTCCTTGGAACTGCCTGATGGAGAGCTTCAAAATTTGCTTTTCACAAGTGCAAAGCCAGTATTTTTAGAATTTTTATTCAAGTTGTTGAGTATATGAAATTGAAAATTATTATTTTCCATTGTTATCAGGTATCTTTAAGGAAAATATGGCATCATTGTGAAGTAAAACAGATAACAGCAGTTCTGGAGAAATATGAACCAGTTCAACAGTGCCTACAGTTTGTCGCACAACAGGGCAATGCTGCTCGAAATACTGTAAATATGCTGAATGATTTTTATTTCAAGGTCTTTCATCCAATACAGCACTATACTGTTGAGGTAAGCTTGCAGCTTGATTTTCTTGTGTAAAAATTGTCTATGAAAATCCATAATATTCAGGATATGAATAAAATTTTGTCATGTGAAAGGGTAAGAGGACAGGAAATCTACCTCAAGGGAACTGGGTATCCTTACATATTGCTAGCCTGGAGAGTTGGGGACCCTCACTCTGCAAATTTGATTTCTGTAAAAGTTACATTCACTTGACCCACTTCATGCAAGTGTGAGTTATGGTAATGGGTATGAGATAAGGATTTCCTTGCTAAACAATGTAAACTACTTTCTTTTATGTTGTTTTCTACTTCCTAATCAGAGGCAGCCTTGAAAGCATGAAAGGTTAGCTAGTTCAGGGTTTTGGAAGTGCTGGAATTAGCAGCTCTGTATGCACCTTTGCCTATGTTTTTTCCACTCAAACTCATTTCAGATAACCTGTATCTTTTCACTGCTAAACCTAATATCCTTGCTTTTATTCATATTTACTCTTTGGATATCTCCTTTTACACAGTTTCCCGAATTCATACACCATCTTTTGCAACCTTACACTCGAACCTGCAACCAGCACTGTATTGTCTGCAAACAACAACTGACTCACCAAACATATACAAAGAATCTGATGAATTCTTGTCAACTTACAATGAGTTTTAGTATAGCAGTATAGCATTAATACTAGATAACTTTCCAGATGCCTGATATGTGGCACCCTTAAGTTTAGGCCATTTGTTTGCTATGACCCATCATTAGTGCTTAGAGTTGATTTTGTCTTGTTCACTAATTAGTCAGTTCTCATGAGATCAGTTTACTTACCAGTACTCAGTATTTGCAGAACAGTGATGAACTTTGTTATTTCACAACAGACAATCCTACATGACCTGCCATGTTTATCATTGTTGGCTGATGATGAATGGTTAACAATGGATTTCCTTTTGGATGCTGTTGATACGGACAAGTTTCCCATATGCAGTGACCTGCCCATCCGCAACACTGACAATGTTCTGGCAGAGTCACTTCCAGCTCCATGGGTCATAAAAGCTGCAGGTGAGTGAATATTAGTTCACTAGTTAAAGCTTTTCTTCAGATTTTTTTTTTGAGAAATTTCATTGTAAAACTACATGCCAAGAATTATCACTCAGTGAACACCCTTGTAATTCACATGTAGTGCAGTTGTAATTAAACACTTAAAAAATTTCTATTGTGGCTAGTACGCAGAGAAATTGCTTTAAAAATGTAACATATCCTTAACAGTTACAGGAAATAGAGGAATATGAGTGGTGTGAAAAGCTGGGAGATGAGAAAGCTGAACAGCACAAATGAGATATAGAAAAGAAGGCATAGTTAGTTTCTGCACATATCAGTCCAGCTCATCATTTAGCTAATCCTTAGTGCTGATTATGTCTGTTTGATTTGGTCATTTGTGATAAGGGTAGGTTTGTGTTCACTCTGAAACTTTTCTTTTTGATATTATACTGCTTTACTGGATGCCATATTTATAGGTGAGACTCTTCCATCAGAAGAAAGAGATGGTCCTTGTGAACCCATTCACAATGTGCAGAAGAAGATCACTCCATGGAAGTCAATGTTCCCAGAAATAACTGCATCTCTGGATCTTCCTAAGCAAGTAAGTTCATTACATAATTGTCAGCAAAAGTATGATTGATAATATTCAGAGCTATAATGCACTTTACTTTCTAAAATATATGTAGTCCTGTAATAGGCAGGCATTCACTGCTTTCCCCATAACTATTGATACATGAGAAAGGTAGGAGGAGGAAGGCTTTCGGTTAATGGAAAAGTAGATCTGGAGATATTGAAATGATTAAAGAGTCCTGAAATGCTATTCTCTCTGTCTGTATCTCATATGTCCATTCCCTCTTGAGCTGGCCATGGTAAAAGTCTCCATAGCTGGTCAACCCTAGTGCCACTTCTTATTGCCTCACCCTTAACAGTCCATTGGTAAAGGGCGACTTTAGTGCAGTGTTTCCAGAAGCTCCTACCTGATGTTCTTACCAACTACTTCCATGTAATTTTTTTTTCATGCTTGATCACTATTTCCTGCATTAGTGAGGTAGTGCCAGGAACAGACAAAGAAAGCCGTGCAAGGAATAGAGTGAACTGAAGTGATGTGGTATACTGGGGTTGACATGCAGTCAGTGGACTGAACCAGGGCATGTGAAGCATCTGGGGTAAACCATGGAAAGGTCTGTGGGGCCTGGATGTGGAAAGGGAGCTGTGATTTCGGTGCATTACTTATGCCTAAATTTCATTGGTATAGAGAGTTTGTCATTTTGGCTGTGATGAAGCTGTATTTGGCTAATCTGAACTAATTTTTCAGTAATTCATTTTTAGAGCCTGGAGGGTAATTAAGATTTTTAAGTGTTTGGTAATATAGCTATTTGGCAACTAATACCCGCAGATTTAAGATATGCCTATCGAGTTGCATATGAATAGAGGTGCTTGTCTTTGAAAAATATGTTAACTTTCTAAGGAAACAATAGGTGGAGGGGGCAGCCCTTTGAAATGTACCTGAAAGTATTGTTAGAAAGAGAATGAAATGTGCTCTTGTGATGAATTGATGGCTGATTAGATGATTGTGATTGAAATTATTGGGTCATTGATATGACTTTCTACAGCTGGTAAGGCTTGTTAAAGGGTATGATACTCCTAGCACTAAAGAATGTAAGACTTTAAGTGAAAAAGAACCAAGTGCAGAATTATTAGTGAAATGTTTGAGTCAGTGTGCTCTGAGTGTATACTGTCTTGAATATAGTGGATGGTTCAGCAGTAAATATACATTAAAACATGTATTGAGAATTAAATTTTATGAGGTGACCCTAGAAATCTTAAGTCACAGCTTTGTGGAGTGAGAGAATGTAATCAAAATTGATTTTTTCCCTACAGAAGGAATCATGCCATGGTCAAGGAGGTTTGATCCTTGTAGCCTCTCTGATTGACAAGCCTACAAATCTAGGAGGTTTGTGTAGAACATGTGAGGTCTTCAGCATCGAAGAGTATATTGTACCATCCCTTGCTGTTTTGGAAGACCAGACCTTTAACTCACTTTCTCTAACAGCCCAGCAGTGGATACCCATCCGTGAGGTAAGTAAAGTATATCCAGGTATCCTCCTGATAAATAGAGGGTTATAATCTTATGCCGAGAATAAGAGTATTGCAGACCAATGCTGAAAGAAATATGTGAACCATTAATGAAAATACTTACATTATGAGGTAGAACCAAGAAAGAAAGAGAGCCACCAATCAAGATTAGGTAAATGTGTAGGGAAATTTTTTCTTTAATTTTTAGTCTAGTAATAACAAATTGTAACTTTTGAACGTAAGATGTAAAGAATGAAAAGGGCTAAAGGAGCTCAGAAAGGAGCAGTAAAGACATTAGTATATTCTATAAAAGCAAATGAGAGGCTTTCAGAAGAGACCTTATGAAAATGTTGTTTTGCTGTTAATGTGAGAACCACAAAAAAACTAATAATGATGACTTCATACATGTAAAGAAGACAAAACATCAATAATTGTTTCAGGTATGGTTTTGTAAAATTTAGATAGAAGTAAAGCATGATTTTGTAAAGCAAGAGGAGTTTTTATAGAGTGCAATGTAATTTGCTGAATTTTTGAAGGAAAATTCAAACCCACAAGAAGTGTAATCACCCTTAGACCTGAGGGACATTAATTTTTCCTTCAGACTTGAGATTTCTTTTACTTTTGTTGTAGATGGAAAAAAACTACAAAAGGATTTATGATTGTGTTTTGAATGTATTGTCTGTACATAACTGCTCAACTTAAAGTGTATTATGAAGCTTATCATGAATTATTTTAATGTTAACCCAGTTGGTGCAGAAGAGGTTGAAGTGGTTTGGACATATGTAGAGAATGAGTGAGGAAAGATTGACATAGAGGATATATGTATTAGAGGTGGAGGGAACAAGGAGAAGTGGGAGACCAAATTGGAGGTGGAAGGATGGAGTGAAAGAGACTTTGAGCAGTCGGGGCCTGAACATCCAGGAGTGAGAGGCATGCAAGGAATAGAGTGAATTGGAACAATGTGGTCTACTGGGGTCGACTTGCTGTCAGTGGACTGAACCAGGGCATGGGGAATGTCTAGGGTAAACCGTGGAAAGGTCTGTGGGGCCTGGATGTGGATAGGGGGCTGTGGTTGCAGTGCATTATACATGACAGCTACAGACTGAGGGTAAATGAATGTGGCCTTTTTTTGTCTGTTTTCTTGGTGCTACCTTGCTGAAGCAAGGGGTACTGATGCTGCTTCCTGTTGGGCGAAGTAGCGCTGGAATTAGATGAAGGCAAGCAAGTATGAATATGTACATGTGTTTTTATGTATATGTCTGTGTGTATGTATATCTATGTATATGAGTATATGTTGATATGTATATGTGCGTGTATGGGCGTTTATGTTTATATACGCGTATGAGTGGATGGGCCATTCTTTGTCTGTTTCCTGGTGCTACCTTGCTGATGCGGGAGATGGCGATCTAGTATAATGAATAAATAAGTAAATAAATAAATAAATAAAACTATTACAAAGTGTATCTGTAGATTTTCACTGTCCAAATACAATATCTGAATGGTTATAAATCATGGATAAACTTATTAAGGAATAGAACTCCTCTCCCCATCCCCTGAAACATACTTCAGGCCTTAACGCCCACCTGAACTGGGCACATGGGAACAAGACCATTCTCCAGTTGCCCATCCTATTGAAAGAGTCATGTCCTTAGTACATTTTAGAAGTGAATTAAAGTGGAATGAAAATGATACCATGAGCTTCTCTCCCATTGTTATGTTTGTTGTGTCCTGTACAAAGTGTAACTTAGATTGCTCACTGTAGAGTGAAGTAGGATGAAAAGAATAGGCTGAGATGATAATGTGGGTTTGGTGCATTACACATGACATAGAGAATGGATGTGAGCAAGTGAGACTTTTGTTTGTGTGTTATCTCACTAATGCAGGAAATGGCTGTCAAGTACAAAAAAAAATCTACCAATACCGTAGGTTGAATTATTCATGTAAGGTGCTGAATTATCCCCAGACATTTCATTCATCACTCATCTTGGCAACCCTTGTTGTAAATTTAGCAGTAGTGCTTAGAATATTTCCTGAGAAATTTTGCTTGTGAATTATCAGTCACTGAGCATTTCAGTTATGTGCCTTTGTATTGAATTTACTGGTGTCTGTAGTTTATCCATTGTTAGTTGAAGGTCAAGTGGAACAAAGAAATTTGTAG
The DNA here is from genome assembly GCF_036320965.1 of Panulirus ornatus. Lineage (NCBI taxonomy): Eukaryota > Metazoa > Arthropoda > Malacostraca > Decapoda > Palinuridae > Panulirus > Panulirus ornatus. The sequence continues at coordinate 1,501,275 of NC_092274.1, forward strand.
AGATAGATCATGCAGATGAAAATGATAATTGGAAATGTCATTTTATTCCTGTAATCCTGGTTGCTCCTATACTTTGTTAAGTATTCTGAGAACCTTATCCTCATATTATGTTATTTTTCTTTTTAAAGGTGAAGCCTGATGGTCTTGCAGATTATTTGAGAGCCCTTCAAAGCAAAGGTTACACCCTGGTAGCTGCTGAACAGACTGCCAGTAGCATCAAACTCTGTCAGTACAGTTTCCCTAAAAGAACAGCTGTGGTATTAGGGTGAGTTGTATACCCTTTTAGGGGATCTGTTTTGTTTTAGGTTACTATTCTTATTGTATAATTTTGTGGCTGACAAACTATATGAATCGTGGGCAACAGAAAGTGTGAAATAGTATTTGAGACATTATCAAAAAATGTATATGTTATTGAATATATATTAAGCTTAAGAAGTACAAGGGCTAGAAAAGGAGCATAGCTTGTAAAGTGGTAATGATTTAGAAGGGAAGTGCAGTGCATATGGGAAAAAAAGGTAAGGAAACTCTTTGACATTAAGTTTATAGAATATTAGAAGCAAAAGAAATGATTTTATGTTCTATTGCCCCAGGATTTCTTTCTCAAAGGGGTCCAGTTTTACCCCCAAATCAGGAGCTCCTGCAGTTTTAAGGCAGTAGCAAGGAAATAATGAACTCCTTTGAAGTGAGAATTAATATAGAATATTTAAGAGAGCAGAGTATATTTAATTTGTCTCTTAGGTTTTTAGATACATATTTTGTGACTGAATTATTTTTACCTCATCTTACTTCATCTTAATTTTACAGGAATGAAAGAGAAGGAATTCCATGTGAGCTTCTTCAGCTTTTTGATGTATGTGTAGAAATTCCACAGACTGGCATCATCCGATCTCTCAATGTACATGTGTCCGGTGCACTCTTTATTTGGGAATATACGCGTCAGTATATCACAAAGGTCTCATAATCGTAAGTAGACTTTTAGAAAATCAAATTTGTGTTTTATTATTATTTATTATACTTAGTCACTGTCTCCCACGTTAGCGAGGTAGCACAAGGAAACAGACGAAAGAATGGCCCAACCAACCCACATACACAAGCATATACATAAATGCCCTCATACGGACATATACATACCTATACATTTCAACGTATACATACTTATGCATAAACAGACATATACATATATACACATACTCTCTGCCTTCATCCATTCCCGTTGCCACCCCGCCACACATGAAACAGCACCCCCCTTCCCCCACTCACACCTGAGTTAGTGCTAGGAAAAGACAACAAAACCACACTTCCCATTCCACATCCAGGCCCCACAAAACTGATTGTGAGCGAATGTGGTCTTTTTGTCTTTTCCTGGCACTACCTCGCGAGGGAGGAGGGATGCTATTTCATAGGTGGTGGGGTGATGACGGGAATGGATAAAGGCAGCAAGTATGAATATGTACATGTGTCTATATGTATATGTCTGTGTATGTATATGTATGTATACATTGAAATGTATATATATATATATATATATATATATATATATATATATATATATATATATATATATATATATATATAGTGTGTGGGCATTTATATATGCATGTGTATGTGGGTGGGTTGGGCTATTCTTTCGCCTGTTTCTTTGCGCTACCTCGCTAACGCGGGAGACGGCGATTAAGTATTATGAGGATAATATTAATAATATATATATATATATATATATATATATATATATATATATATATATATATAGTTTTTATATTCGAAGAGATTTTATTGAGTTTATTTTCGAAATGAGAAAGCATGGAAAAAAACATTAAAAGTTTAATTTGTTACTGTAGTTGGCTCACGTGGCTTCATAAACAATGTAAGTCTATATCTTAGATGATGTCAAGATAAACTAATGTATTGAGACTAACACGACTTCCCTAACGAGAAAATATATTCCTGGAAGCATTATAGCAACGTTTGAAATTTCCCGGTAAGGAACTTTCGCAAATGTCCAGATTAAAGAAATGTTGCGCAAGTTACTTTAGACTGGGAAGTGTCAAATATTATAAATGTTTAAGTAGTTTCTTGTTTATTTTAATGATTTTAAAGGATGCGTATGATATTTTTATTCGGGTAAAATGATAATTTTTAGGTAGCAGTGAATGCGTAGCCTGAGCTCCGCCGGGCGCCAAACAACCCCAACCTCAGTCGGCCGTCAGTGATCTTAGTGAGGACCTTCTAATAGAAATTTAGACGTGAACTTAGATTTTTATTATTTAAAATGTTCAAATTAATGCCAGCAGCTCCAGAGCCTCGCCGAGCACAGAGAGGAGGAGTCAAGGGAGCTATTTTAAATCTATATTATGACCCTTTTAAGTGGTAAGGAACATTTTATTAGAATGTTGAATGTACAATTGTTTACGTTTCGTAAGCATGTGGCGACATCTCAACATCATGTATTGTCTCTCATATTCTTATTAGGACTATGAATCTCACGGTTTTCCCCCCATTTACCAAATTCTGCGCATTCCATTCAATCTTTGGTATTACTACGAGGCAGAAGTGTTCATCTATGGCTTACGTAAAAGTCTAGTTTAGCTCCGCCGTTGCATGGCGTTTGGGTATTAATGATTATTAGTTCCACGATGTTGTTGTAGTGATTAATGTATAATGAATGTCGGCGAGGACGAGGTAAAGCATTATGTAGTTTGATGTGATGAATAAGGATGATGGACATGAGGTATACGTATACCATGGGAGTACGTGGGGGTGATCACCGGATGTAGTTAGTTCACATGAATTGCTATGAAGATCACATTTGTCAGAATTTTTTTATGAAGTTATCCGCACAGACGACACATTATATTGATAGGAATCAAGTTTTGAACGTGAGTATTGAAACAACAATGTCATAGTACTTTGGGTATGAAATTACGAAAAACTTTGTACATTAAAAGCTGTGCTGTGGGGACAGTAGTGAAGGTACAGTTGATTGTGGTGAGGATGTGGTTTTCTAGGTTAGGTTGAATGTAGGTTTATAGAGTGTGGCAAAGATGAATTTGGTGATGATGTCTCCCTCTCCATTGAACACAATGGTAAATGATAGTTCGCTGAGAGAAATATTGCATTTGCTCGCAAATGTGCGTATTTCTAGTTTATAATGATAATTGTATATTTTTTCAGGTCCGTATGTAAGAGTATCCTGTTCTTTATTGTTGGAGTGAAGACGGCTAATGATTTTGTTGGATTTGATCCTTTAAGCCCAAGTCCTCAATAATAATTATGTTCCAGGTAAGAAATTGAATTGTATTTGCTAAGCATAGATTTTTTCTGAAATTTGTATTGAGTTTGGTGAAAGTAGAGCAGTTGTTGCCATATTTGTAGGGTTTTGAAAGGAAGTTGTTAAACTCCTAGATCAAAGTTTACTCGTACAAGTTGACACATTGTAAAGATGATATATTGTAGATGCTACACAGTTGAATAAATTCCTATGAGCAAAGAGTAGAGATTGATGGTTATGGTTCACACTGGGTAGATGAAATGCCTCTGGGATCATTCTTTAGACCTGTTCGCTTACTGATATACATGTAGCCTAATCCTAACACAGGAGATGCATTCCCTGGAGAGTATGATGTTAGATGAAGTGCCACAGGATCAGTCTTGAAACCTGTTCCCGTACTGATATACACGTAGCCCAAGTCTAACAGTGGAGATGCATTCCTGAAAAGTGTGATGTTAGAAGAAATTACTTTTAATGGGACAAGTTTTACTCCAAATCTAACGGTATGAATGGCAGTTATTCTCCTAAGCGTGTCTTAAATTTGAGAATTTTTTCATGTGGTCACCAGCAAATGCAACGCTATGAATATAAAGTGAGTAAGACTTAACAGGGGCACGTAGGTAGGATCTTGAGGGCCTGGTTCTTTAGCGAGAGGTAGAATTACTGAGACTATTGAGAAGGACTCCTCATCATTTTAGCTCCTCTGTGGACATAAGAATATGTCTATTTTTCCTCAGTAAGCTCCTTGTAGGAGGTGATGACAGTTGTCATGAGCCTTTTAACTATGGAGCTGCATTTTATGTTTGGATTATCTTCCGTGAAGATGGCCTTTTTTTTTTTTTTTTTTTTTTTTTTTTTTTTTTTTTTTTTTAGGTAACGAAAGGCTGTGAATAATCTTTTTGATTGTGTTCAAGTGGTTGGTGTTTTCATCAGTTACAGCCTTTGTCTTAGCCTCTTCTAGTTGCTTTACATCTGTGGTAGATAAATGCATTCCATGGGACCCAAGCATTTCCATCATATCCACCTTTTGGCATTGTCAAACTGAACTTGTGTGACCATTCTCAAAATGTCAAGCTGAATAGCAAGCTCTCTCCTGGAATCCTTAGAAGCTGTGGACACATTCAGTCCAGATGTTTCCAATGCACCAGTCATATTCAACTCTTTAAGTTCCTGCCGTGATTCGCCAGTGTTGTCAGTGACTCATTGTTCAGGCCAAACTAGAACTACCATATATTTGGCATATTTTCAGTCTGTGTCCCTGATGAGTTGGGAGATGTGAAGTAAATGGCAAGCCTCAATTGTATTGCAAACCATGTTTAAGGTGCTAAAGCCATGTTGGGTGGAAGAAAGTTTACCTGAATATTCGGATAGCTCATTTAATGCTGATTTGTTTTGGTGTGTAATTTTGGATTTTTTTATATCCTTCCAAGTACAGTATTTTAGTTTTACAGTATTATATTTTTAGAATGATGTATGAGTGAATTCCGATAAGCATGACAACATTAAATTAATGGCATTTATGATGGATTATGTAGTCAGGCACAAAAAGGCACAGATAACTTGACACTAGGAAGTGAAACTGCAACAAAGGTATTACATCAACTTCTGTTACCTGACTTGGATAAACTGATCAGTTAGGCTCATAATTGACAAGAAAATAGTAATAAGTTCAAAGTTTTGCATACAAGCAAAAAAGATGGCAAGATAGGAGTACAGTATAAATCCAGTAGAGCTACATAAGTGAAAATAAAGACTGGTATAATAATTCACAAGGAATGACTTCCACTAGGGGTAGAAAAAAGATATGTGGAATTTCTCTAAAGTTATCCTCGTTAATGTTTCTGGTATCTTCTGCAAACAACAGTGAAAGGATGCAGTGGCTTGTTACTCTTTACATTTCTTTGTGCTTGAAAGTTATGATTATGTGGTCCTTCACTTGTTCATGCCTTAACTCATTGTGTATTATTAGAATGCAGTTTAAAACCATAATCTTGGACCTGCAATATGCTTTCTGCTGAAGGTACAAGTATTATAATTTCTGATGTTGTTGTGTTACATACCTCTGAATATGTAGTCACGTGTCTTTAAATCCCCTGTTGGTTAAGATGTTACCTCATACACTAAGAGTCAGAAGGGTAGCTACTCTAAATTCACTACCAGGAAGGACTTTTTCAGGGTATGTAACAATGAAAAGATTGAAAACGTGCCAAAACTATGACTTATCGAGATGTCTCATTAGTCTTTTTATTATGTGGAGGGAATGTATATATTTGCATTTACTTCCTTTTTGTCATCATGATTCAAAATTAGCCCTCCCCTTATCATCATCCTATGTATATATGAATTGTGTATAGTGCAGTAAAATCTTTATGAAGTGCGATTCATTTTCTTTGCAAATTTTGTCATAACTATTTTAGTGGTTGATATTTTCTGTGGCCTTACCTTAAAACATTGATAATGATAGAAATATTTGCTTAACATTTTTGCAGGTTATGTAACAAAGCTGCATTAGTTGATGTTGCTGTCTGTGCTCATTAAAATCATGTGAAACTGATGAATGACTCTTTTCCTTTGCAGATGAGCAGGTGTGAATGTAAAAAGTGTCAGTGTGTGGAAGAGACGTATTGTAAAATATTACTGTAATTATGATATGATTGGAAGAGTGAACAAATAAATAACGGCCTGTAATGTGGATAGATTACTTAATTATGAAATGAAATTCAGTCACCTTTGTGTAGTAGGTATGTCTTGAATAAAAAGCAAATTATCTAGTATTTGTTTTTGTCTCCAACTCCTACGAGTACCCAATGTAAGATTTTGCCATGATGTTTTTCATGGCTGCCACATGCCTCCAATAATTATTGATACAAGGTTGACTTTCCATGAATCAAATTTTCTTTTGAGCATTTCTGAAGATGTCCCTCGGATGTTTCTCGTTTCTTTTGGTATCACATCGAATAGTCTTTTCTAATTTGCCAGACTCTTAACCTAGTATCATATTGAACAGTCTTTCCAGCATTTTTGCTGTTCTCTCATAAATTCTTGTCTGATACCTTTTTTGAAATGTTCACAGGTATTACTCCCAGCTTGATGATTCTCGGTCTTTCTGTCTGATAGGCTTTTATTAACCAGTTTTTTTTTTTTTGTTAGCTGAGAGGGCATGGACAACTGAATGCCTGAATCAAGGCCATCTCAATGCTGTGTGTCTGTGCGTATATCCATCATAACACTATAAACAGTTTCAGCATATCCCAAGACCCTTCATCTCAGTACTGATACTACCATAAAGAAGACAACAAATACTTATGAGTCAGTTTCCCTACAGTTTTTGCACACGAGCACACAACAGTGCTTTATGACTTGTGGTCCCAGCTGATGGACATGTCCAGTTTCCTGAGTGCTGCAGGAGCTTTATAAGGATGGAATGGACTCTTGGAGTAGGAAAGTATGGTAAGGTATACAAACATCCCAGCTTGGGCCAGGTACCCAATTTATTGGCCATCCCCTTAGGTGAGGCTGGATAGCTGGGTTGACTGTGGGCCAGCTGTTGTGACGAGGTTTCACATCTGTCTGCCACTCTTATACTATGAAAATATTTCTGTATATCTTTTTATCGGCTTTCTTGCTTAATTTCATGTTACATAATCATTACAAATATTTTTGCTATCGTACTGCTCATTATTTGGCTTGAAAGCACCATCTTTTCAATACGTTCCTTGACTTAAAGGACAGTTACTCTAAGATTTTTGATGATTGATTCACACATGTTTATTTTCCTGTAGGGCTTCTATGTAGGCACTGCAATAGTGCTTGTTGTTGCATGACTATGTTCAGATTTCTCATTGAATTAGGGATTAAGATCCTGGGTGCATTAAGTAGTGTGTACAAGTAGAGATCATTTTCTTTAAGGGCAAAAATAGGGGTTTGAAGGTATAGTACTCCTGACAGTGTTGTTTAAATGTAAATCTTGGACCTTAAAGTACAGAAGAATAGAAGAGTGTTGATACTTTGGAAATGGAATGCTTAAGAACAGTATTGTCATGTGAGGCAGGTTGATCATTTAATGATTGACAATGATAGTGTACTGATTGTTTCATTCTCATTGAAAGCATAAACCAGGATTAAATGTTTCAGACACATTAAGAGAGTGAAGAAAGACTTGCAAGAATAAAATAGAATAGAATAGGTTTATTTACTCAGACTTTTACAAAAAGTATGGAGCACAGCTCCTTAATAACATTACCAACTGTCTTAAATATATATCTTAAGATTTACATATGAATAACTAAACAGTATTACTAGTCAGTAATAGTTAGTTACTTGTCATTACATTAATTCATCTAAATATACTAAGCATTGCTTTCAGAAAGAGGTATAGCTTGTTAAGATCAATTACATTAGTTTACATTAACAAAATTTATTTGAGTTGACCTAGATTTATAATAGTTTGGAATATACTTATTTTGCATCATAACAATATCATAATTTTCACACTGGAATGATACTTGATGTTCATCACCCACAACATTAGCATCACATTTACTACAAGTACGATCTTTTCTACACATGTCAATATCTACCAACAATTATTGGTAATGAATTTTTACAATCACATATTCTGCTTAGTAAAATACATTTACTTTTCAAGAATTTTACAAGATACTCCTCCATGCGAAAATATATATTTATACATGCTATAATTACTACAAATTGAATTTGTTAAGTTGTTAGTCTATGAGGATCAATGTGTCAGAAGTGAGGAGAACAATAGAAACAAGGAGATGGAAGGATGGAGTGAGAGGCATTAGGATATTAGACCCTGAACATTCAGAAGGATGAGAGGTGTGCCTTAGATCAAATGAAATTGATAACTGGTATATCTGAAGCATTATTTGGAGCCAGGGCATATGAAGCAACCAAGATAAGCCATGCAGTAGTCTACATGGCTTGACTTTGAGTGATAGGCTCTGGCTTCAGAGTATTAAACATGACAGGTAGAGGTTGGATTATATAGATAAGGCCATCATTCAGTTTTCCTGGTTTAGCTTATTGTCAGCCTTTTATACCTTGAAAACCACATTGCTCCAATTCACTCCCTTAGAAATTTGGTATCTATTTCATAAATTTATCATTTCCTGCATTAGTGAGGTAATGCCAGGAACAGATGAAGAAAAGGCCTCATTTTTCTTACGTACACTCTAGTTGTCATGTATAATGGACTGACACCAAAGCCTCCTGTCCACAACTAGGCTTCACAGACCTTTCTGTGGTTCTCCCCCTGTTCACTTTATTCGTTCTGGATTAGTTCATTGTCAGCAATTTGTACCTTGATAACCACATTGGTCCAATTCACTCTATCCCTTACATGCCTCACACCCTCCAGCATGTTCAGGCCCCAAGCCTTCAAAGCATCTTTCAGACCAGCCTTCCACCTCCTCCCAGGTTTTCCCATTTTCTTTGTTCCTTCCACTTAGACAGCCCTTCCATACTCATTCTCTCTATATGTCCAGACAATTTCAGCACATCCTCTGAATTCATCTCATCATACATTCTACTCTTACTGCATCATGTCATAAACCCTCCTTCCACTATATTTTGTCCTCAAGCATTTTTTTTTTCAACACGTTCACAATTTACATTTCTGTTAGACTCAGACCTCGCATCCGTATAGCACTGATGGAATTATTATATCAAGCATTCTTGTCCCTTAAAGACTGACCTCCCTTTCTGCACATTCCTCAGTGCACTCAAGACCTTAGCCCCTAGCAACCTTCCATGGTTTGTATTTGCTGCCAAATCACTTTGCAGAAATCAAAGCACTTCAAACAAACACACCAGATAACCTATCTCTTTTCACTGCATAGCATAATAAACTTGCTGTTATTCGCATATGCACTCAACTTTCTCCTTTCATACACCCAAACCAAGACTCTAGCTTCTGTAATTTTTCACTTGAATCTACCACCATTCCCATATCAACAAATCGGACTTACCTCCTAGGCCCCCCACCCCCAACAGAGTGCAGATATTAGAGAAGTATTTACCCAGTTTGTTATATGATATTTTAGTGGACCATACTGTTATATTGGGAATTCCTTGAAGATTAATTTCAGTTTTGCAAACTCAGAGATTTCACACAGCATTTATGAAATGAAGGAGACTGTACGAAGGGGCGTTTATATGAATTAAGTTGATAATTGTAAAGCTTTATTAGTCAAAAGATATTTAAAAGAAAAGTATTTCAGATTTGGATGCATTATTTTACAAATACTAATAACAGTGACATTTTCACTGCATAAAAAATTAGCCTAAAAATTCACATGTTTACACCTACTGTGACCCACCATAAATTATTTTGCTTCTAAGCTCACTCAGTGTTATAAAATGAGAGAGAGAGAGAAGCCCAAGTCAGTTGCATTTAAGAGTAAACTTAAATTTAAAAAGATTTTCATGATACTATGTATTGAACATGAATAATGAAAGCTTAGTTATTAATATGTATACATGATGTTAGTATTCACTTTGTACATAAGAATCGGTCATTCATTAATATACTATGTTCTGTTTCATTGTAGTATTTGAATATATATATAAATTACAGTCTAATGCTAAACTGGAAGCAATAGTATTTTGCTGTATTACATTTGGTAATTTGATCTGATACATTGATCAAGAATACTAATATTAGCTTTGAATGCTGAACATAAACTTGTATCTTACCAATGAGAGAGTGTTATGAATCATGTACTTGTATTTCTGCAGTCTGCATTTAAATAATAATGTATTTGATGGAATAAGTTTGTCAAAGAGCAGTACTCAAATTTATATTTGGCTGCAATAATGAGAGCTAGCTGAAGACGAGTGTATAAACATGTTAGTATCTTAAAGTTAATTTGGATATCAGATATGGTGTCCAGCACCCTAACTAGTTTTGGTAACCACAACAATTTTCCTCGGTCCAATAGATGCTCTAGCTGGGAGTTGTGATCATTCTGAAAATCAAGAATTGTTTAGTGAGAGATGTGGGCATTTCACTCCATCATTGCTCTTTTTGATTCACCATATCTCTGGTAGGTGCACTATCTTGCCCAAGGATGACTTGAGACTATGCAGGGCAGGTGTGACTAGCTCCTTGAGGTGAGTAACAGGATTCCTCAGAGAACTGGATACTGTATGATACTTTATATTTATATTTACATGAAAATGGGTTCATTGTGGGTGTGCATGTGCCACTATTTTGTCCCTAACACTAATATTCTGAGGACTAACCAAATCTTCCTTGATGGTTTTCCTAGGTTGCAAGGTTACAGTGGATTATATATGCAATAGCAAGCATTTATCTTTGTGAGATTTGTTGATGTGCATTTTTTATGTGATATGAATTAAATTAGAGAATTATGAAATGAAAAAATAAGAAATTAAGTACCTTATGGTGAGTAGGAGACAAAGGCCTGTAGGTCAGTAGTAGCCATTAGTACGGGTGTCCTGACGATGGGTTGGCCGTGGGGGAGGCACAGGTCTGTTGGAAGACCATGTGCATTACCAATATGAAAATAAAAAGAAAAATTTTATTCCCTCTTGTTGAAGCATTATAAAACTTACTGGTGCAGAACTGATATACCAGGGCTTGTTTGTGAGTTGAAGGGTTCTGATTTTGGAGGATTATACATAACAGCAAATGAGTGCCATTTTTTCATCTTTTCCTAGCACTACTTCATTAACAAGGGAAATAATTTATGCTAGGGTGTTTGTGAGTCTTTAATCAGAAGAATAAATAAATGTTATGGAGGTCGATGGTTGGGATAAACTAACCGGTAAGGCAGTGAATGCTGGCAGTTTACAAAGGTTCAAAAAGCTACTTGATATATATATATATATATATATATATATATATATATATATATTTTTTTTTTTTTTTTTTTCTACATTGGAGGCTCTAGTCACAGGCTAAAGCTCACATCAAGGCTGGGCCTTAATTGAAATATAAAGAGGTTAATGAAAGGGAAATAGAAGACATAAGGCAAAGTACATTAAAATTTCGAAAGAAGTGAAAAAGCCTGTCTTTTTAGAAGTGTCAGGTCATAGTTACTAGGAAAGTCTTGAGACAGAGAGTTCCAAAGCTTCAAAGTGTAGAGAAAGAAAGTTATCAAAACAGCTCACCCTTGAGTTGCCAACAGCCCAGTTGATATTGTTGTAGGCTGTCGTTGCTCTGAAGATAGTACTCACCATGGCTTGAGCATTCAAACTTGGTTACGACAACCTATACACCAACTGTACCAGGGACACACGAAACACTCCGTATAATACACTCACCCTCCAGAATAGTGTCGGTCGTTGTGGTAGGGATCACCAGTAAACCTGTTCAAAGCAAATTTTAAGCGTAGCCACCAAAATTTATAGCTTAGCCTAATATCCTTAGTAATTTACCTGCTACCTGCTTGGTTTTCCCAATTCAAGTGAAATATAATTCTGTATTTCCTATAGCAGTCTTTAGTAAATTTGCTAGTGTAAAACCAAGCAGACAGAAAAATTTAATTCAAAGAATGTTACCCACAAAATACAACAAACATTTTTAAGTTAAGACTGGAAGCATTTTATACCTTGAAGCAGTAAAAAGTCAGCATTTTTACTTCAAATTGGATATCAACCCTAAAAACCACATAATTCAGAAGAGAAATGATAGCAGAGATATTCAACAGAAAAAGCAGTTGAAGAAAATTATCCTTTTACTTAAGAAATGACTGAAAATCTAGCGAGGTAGTGCAAGGAAACAGACGAAAGAATTGCCCAACCCACCCACATACACATGTATATACATACACGTCCACACACGCACATATACATACCTATACATCTCGGCGTATACATATATATACACACACAGCCATATACATATATACACATGTACATAATTCATACTGTCTGCCTTTATTCATTCCCATCGCCACACATGAAGTAACAACCCCCTCCCCCTCATGTGCGCGAGGTAGCTCTAGGAAAAGACAACAAAGGCTACATTCGTTCACACTCAGTCTCTAGCTGTCATGTAATAATGCACTGAAACCACAGCTCACTTTCCACATCCAGGCCCCACAGAACTTTCCATGGTTTACCCCTGACGCACCACATGCCCAGGTTCAATCCATTGACAGCACGTCGACCCCGGTATACCACATCGTTCTAATTCACTCTATTCCTTGCATGCCTTTCACCCTCCTGCATGTTCAGGCCCCAATCGCTCAAAACCTTTTTCACTCCGTCTTTCCACCTCCAATTTGGTCTCCCACTTCTCGTTCCCTCCAACTCTGACACATATATCCTCTTGGTCAATCTTTCCTCACTCATTCTCTCCATGTGACCAAACCATTTCAAAACACCCTTTTCTGCTCTCTCAACCACACTCTTTTTATTACCACACATCTCTATTACCCTATTATTACTTACTCGATCAAACCACCTCACACCACATTTCCTCAATCATCTCATTTCCAGCACATCCACCCTCCTCCGCACAACTCTATCTATAGACCACGCCTCGCAGCCATATAACATTGTAGGAACCACTATTCCTTCAAACATACCCATCTTTGCTTTCCGAGATAATGTTCTCGACTTTCACACATTCTTCAACGCTCTCAGAACTTTTGCCCTCTCCCCCACCCTATGATTCACTTCTGCTTCTGGGGTTCCATCCGCTGCCAAATCCACTCCCAGATATCTAAAACACTTCACTTCCTCTAGATTTTCTCCATTCAAACTTACCTCCCAATTGACTTGACCCTCAACCCTACTGTACCTAATAACCCTGCTCTTATTCACATTTAATCTCAGCTTTCTTTTTTCACACACTTTACAAAACTCAGTCACCAGCTTCTGAAGTTTCTCACAAATCCGCCACCAGCGCTGTATCATCAGTGAACAACAACTGACTCACTTCCCAGGCTCTCTCTTCCATAACAGACCGCATACTTCCCCCTCTTTCCAAATTTTGCATTCACCACCTCCCTAACAACCCCATCCATAAACAAATTAAACAACCATGGAGACATCACACACCCCTGACGCAAACCTACATTCACTGAGAACCAATCACTTTCCTCTCCATATATATATATATATATATATATATATATATTTTTTTTTTTTTTTTTTTTTTTTTTTATACTTTGTCGCTGTCTCCCGCGTTTGCGAGGTAGCGCAAGGAAACAGACGAAAGAAATGGCCCAACCCCCCCCCCCATACACATGTACATACACACGTCCAGACACGCAAATATACATACCTACACAGCTTTCCATGGTTTACCCCAGACGCTTCACATGCCTTGCTTCAATCCACTGACAGCACGTCAACCCCTGTATACCACATGACTCCAATTCACTCTATTTCTTGCCCTCCTTTCACCCTCCTGCATGTTCAGGCCCCGATCACACAAAATCTTTTTCACTCCATCTTTCCACCTCCAATTTGGTCTCCCTCTTCTCCTCGTTCCCTCCACCTCCGACACATATATCCTCTTGGTCAATCTCTCCTCACTCATTCTCTCCATGTGCCCAAACCATTTCAAAACACCCTCTTCTGCTCTCTCGACCACGCTCTTTTTATTTCCACACATCTCTCTTACCCTTACGTTACTTACTCGATCAAACCACCTCACACCACACATTGTCCTCAAACATCTCATTTCCAGCACATCCATCCTCCTGCGCACATCTCTATCCATAGCCCACGCCTCGCAACCATACAGCATTGTTGGAACCACTATTCCCTCAAACATACCCATTTTTGCTTTCCGAGATAATGTTCTCGACTTCCACACATTTTTCAAGGCTCCCAAAATTTTCGCCCCCTCCCCCACCCTATGATCCACTTCCGCTTCCATGGTTCCATCCGCTGACAGATCCACTCCCAGATATCTAAAACACTTCACTTCCTCCAGTTTTTCTCCATTCAAACTCACCTCCCAATTGACTTGACCCTCACCCCTACTGTACCTAATAACCTTGCTCTTATTCACATTTACTCTCAACTTTCTTCTTCCACACACTTTACCAAACTCAGTCACCAGCTTCTGCAGTTTCTCACATGAATCAGCCACCAGCGCTGTATCATCAGCGAACAACAATTGACTCACTTCCCAAGCTCTCTCATCCCCAACAGACTTCATACTTGCCCCTCTTTCCAGGACTCTTGCATTTACCTCCTTTACAACCCCATCCATAAACAAATTAAACAACCATGGAGACATCACACACCCCTGCCGCAAACCTACATTCACTGAGAACCAATCACTTTCCTCTCTTCCTACACGTACACATGCCTTACATCCTCGATAAAAACTTTTCACTGCTTCTAACAACTTGCCTCCCACACCATATATTCTTAATACCTTCCACAGAGCATCTCTATCAACTCTATCATATGCCTTCTCCAGATCCATAAATGCTACATACAAATCCATTTGCTTTTCTAAGTATTTCTCACATACATTCTTCAAAGCAAACACCTGATCCACACATGCTCTACCACTTCTGAAACCGCACTGCTCTTCCCCAATCTTGTATACAAAAGTGGGAAGCGAACTGTGATACGCTCACACACTATAAAGCCAGATTATCTTTGAGCAATGGCAAACCCTATAGGTCAGAAAAACTGCCCTTTAGATATCTATATCTATGTATAATTGGGTCGTGCTCCTGAATAACTTGCCTGATATTGTTTGATGAACGATAATCTACCGCCATCACCAGAAATGATTGCATAAGTTGATGTTTCATTCTGACGAAACGTTTTATCTTGAGATATAGCTGATAACACGTGACATGTGCTGTCCCGATAACATGAACCCTAATTAAAATCATACCTGATTCGGTATTTCTAATGTTGATAACATCATGTTAATGATCATTACCGAGCAATATATATGCAACTATCGATCTTAGTTTTGTATACCCATTGCTTTCAACCCATACCAGTGTTCATGTTCCATATCCCACGTCGCAAAGCGCCTTCCAAATTGAAAAGTTGAAAGTCCTTCATACTGGAAAAAAGTCAGTGGACGACAAAGCCAGTCATATGATGATCTAATTACCTTTAGTAGCTGCATGAATCGATTTGTACCAAAGTGTTAATTAGGTGGTTAGGCTTTACGTGACGTGCTGGTATTAACTCGCCTTAAATGAACACTGAACAACTGTTAAGTATCAGTGAAACGTTATAGTAACTCATTATGAATGAACGCTGTTCCGAAAACTGTAATTAGACCTAAATTAAATTCCCAGTGCACTGGTTGGGAAGAGCGTTTGTACAGACTGGACAGGTAGTGTCGTGGGAAGAGGAGAACATGGCGTTACACCAATTGTTCTTATCTACTTCACAGCGGCCCGATTGTGGCCTAACCGTTACAAAGGTCTTGGCACCAGGAAGATAAAAAGCACTGGGCGTAGCGTTATATTATTACCCTTACACGCGAAACAAAATGGACTCGCCCAAGTGGCTATGTAACATTATCCAAAGACCTTTTTATGCAGTTGTGTGTTGCATTCAGACTAACTATGCTTAAAGGGTATTTTATTGCAGTTCTTTGCTCAATTACAGAGGCAAACACAGACAAAATTTTCATTCCTTTCCATAATAAAGTTTTATAAAAGTGTTATCAAAACACTTGCATGAAAATGTGGGTGATTCTGAATTATCCAAGGCTAGTTTGCATTCGTTAATAGTAGCGATTGGACGATTAAGGTAATTTGAGAGCAAATAATGTGTAAAGTTATCTTAACGAAATCTTATCTAATTTAACTGGTTTTAGATTAGGATTATGCTGCCTCTTTTCTGCCAGTTCTGGTCTGGTGAAGGTTCATATCGCTCTAAACCCTACCAAGAAATAAAAGGTGGAGAACGTGCTTTGCATTAGCGGGAGGATACTGATGGCCGTGAGCGTCCATAATGGTGGCAGCAGTTGGCCAACCTGTTGGCTGGGCGGACATACCCAATTGTCCTGGATAGGACTAAAAGGTTTTACGAAAATACTCATTTAAGACACATCCAGGTCATTCCTTCATGGGGAGCGAGCCTTCCCCCTCAGCTAAATTTGAGACGAGGTTTTGAGATTAAAGTCACCCAATCCTGCCGTGGCATTATATTTTTATATCCTGTTTACCTTTTTTTTTTTTTTTTCGAGTGTGTGTGGAAGGCTCAATATGCCCACTCGATGCAGTTTACAACTGCATCGAGTGATTAACGAAGTATATAGGCTCGGGGGCATATACTTTTTTGGGAGACTTGTACGTCATATTCACTTAATGCTACTAGTGTGTATCATATTCACCTCACCCAACCAGCGTGTATAATACTCAATATAATCCTCTGGTGTGAATATGACTTAATTTAAACCCGCCAAGGCTTTCCCCATGTTGATTCCTAGCCTAACCAATTACAGATCTTGCCTAGCTAGCACCACCAACCAACCACTGGGAACATAGTCACACCACACTGAAGAAATTTGTGATCCTCGAGTCTTACCTCTTCCGCCCAGCCTGTCGATACTTTGCTCTATTACATGAGCCAGTTGACCTAGTGTGTCCTGGTGACCTGGCGTGAGACTGGGGAACCTACCTTTCCATTCTGTAGCCGTCTTGTGGACGGCGGTAGTGGTCAGCTGGGCCGTCATTGCGACGGTACTCGTCTTTTCCCTCGTAGGCGTACCGCATGTCTCTGTAAACAAAGTTACTTTGTGTTGAATCTTCGTATTTCCCTGTATTTTACGTATACTTGAAACTGGTCAGCCTAATGTGGTTCAGCCAAATGATTACTCCAAGTTTAGACTAGTTTTGAGAGGGTTCTTTAGGTGGAAAATGATGGTATGGTCATGAAATTAGGCTTCGTTCTCTGTTGCCGTGGATGTTCCTGTATGCTTTACATACACAAACATGCCATTTATACACGCATGGTGTTACCGGGCTCCGCCTGCAAGAGGTAACACAGCAAGAGGAAAACGTTTCCTCTTGTGCCATCGGGAGTAACACGTCATGCCAAAGTACTTATTTCAAAGGTGTGTACATTTCCCAGTCCAAGACCCACCTCTTGATTGGGTTGTCATCTCGAAGGCGTGGCGGAGGTCCGACTTCGGCGTCCACTCCTGCCATGGCAGACGAAGCCGTGAGGGATCGCCTTAAGACCGTCACCTTGCCCTGCAAGCTGTTACGTCACAGCGTCACACGCGCGCGTCCGTCACCATCACCAGCAGGAGTTGAGTGAAGGAGACCATTAGGAAGTTATGAATTAATCCACTGATTAATGTCTGGCTACTAGTGGCTAAACAAACCAGATATTATTATTATTATTATTATTATTATTATTATTATTGATTATGATTATTATTATTATCATTATTATTATTGGTAGTAGAAGTTGCAGTAGGAGTACTGAGAGTACAATGAGTATGGTGAGATGTGGAGTTAATGAGGTGAATGGTGAGGAGGGATGGTAGATGATTAATTGATGATGGTGAAGTTAGAGAGTGAAGAGACATTATAGTGACTTTACAAGGTACAGAATCACTATAACTCCCGTGATAGCGAAGTCAGAAGACAGAATCATTAAACCCCTTGTGATAGTGAAGTCAAAAGGTACAGAACTCTAGCCCTCTTGATGGTGAAGCCAGAAGACAGAATCACTATAGCCCTCTTGATGGTGAAGCCAGAAGACAGAATCACTATAGCCCTCTTGATGGTGAAGCCAGAAGACAAAGAATCACTATAGCCCTTTTGATGGTGAAGCCAGAAGACAAAGAATCACTATATCCCTCTTAACAGTGAAGTGTATCACCAAACAACCCCATATGATGATGAAGCCAGAAGACACGCACGGAGCACCCGAGACCTTCCTGGTGGTGAGGGTGGGGGTGTCTTCAGAGGGTAACCTACACCACCGTACCTGACGATGAGGACGGAGTGAACGATGGAGGCGATGGAGAGGATGAGGCAGACGCCGCCCAGCACCCCGGCCACCACATACAGCTGGGTACTGATGTCAATGTCGCCAGCCTGGCAAAAACCACAACCAAAAGAAGACATGTTTTAATCGACTGGTGTACTACAGGGGCGATTTCTGTCCCCCAATATTTTAATCGACTGGTGTACTACAGGGGTGATTTCTGTCCCCCAATATTTTAATCGACTGGTGTACTACAGGGGCGATTTCTGTCCCCCAGTATTCTAATCGACTGGTGTACTACAGGGGTGATTTCTGTCCCCCAATATTTTAATCGACTGGTGTACTACAGAGACGATTTCTGTCCCCCAATATTTTAATTGACTGGTGTACTACAGGGGTGATTTCTGTCCCCCAACCTCCACTATACTCCTCAAGTACTCAATTTCATCCCCTCCCAACCCAGGAAATTAGGCCTCTTTTACCGGGGTATAACAGTGTGATAGTTGTTTTTGATCTTGACATCTGGAATTGGGTCATGATAAGAATATTTACCCCAGGGGTCTAATATTGCTTTTAGAAATTGCCTTGAGCCACAGGGTGTGTGAAGGACTAACTGCAGTATGCATACGGAAAATTTGCTCGCGAATACTTAATGTGATTACCCTAATTCGTGTGAGCTACATGTAATTACCGAGTGATTTTTCAGTGATTGGTTATGTGGCAGATACACTTGTGGATGTTGAATGTAATCACTCTAGTTCGTGTATCTTTCAGGTGATTACATGTGATTGTTTTTATGTGATTACTGAGTGAATGTTGAACGTAATCACCCCAGTTCGTGTCTGTTTCGTGTGATTGCAGGGTTAATGTTTAATGTAATCACCTTGTCACTGAACTGCAGTAGCAGTCGCCTTGCCATTCAACTATTACTGTAATTAACCAGTTAGTAAATGTTTGTTATAATTACAAAGACCCATATTGAAATCATTGTCACATGGGCGTCTTTGTCGCCCATGTCACGGGTCGCGGTCGTCTGTGCCTCTTGTAAGCTGTGTAACACTTCATTTGATGTGTTGCATGTCGTTCTTAAGGTCCAAATCATCTTTCAGGTACATATGTGTCGTTAGACCAAGTCATTACAACATTAATTCCTCGATTTACATACCGACCTTTCGTCCATGTTAGATTATCTTGCCTGTCAGGAAGTATTATAGATAGATTAAGATAAGGGTTCATTTACTGATACCCTGAAGATAAGAGCCTGATAATATGCGTTAGTATTACATACGTACGAACACACATTAGAAAGGAATTTTCTCACGTAGATCAATTTTTGATCAATTTCCTGAAATTATAAATTCTAGATAAACGAAACGTATTAATAGCATTTATAAAGAATTAATCAAACGTTTTGAGAAATTTGGAGAGACAATCTCCATTTACATTTCTTAGACGGGAAAATATATATATATATATATATATATATATATATATATATATATATATATATATATATATATATATATATATATATATTTGTATAGTGTCGAATGTATATTGCTGAGGAATCTTTACACACGAATTTATTGTCTTTATGTTACAATAAACACAATCGCAAAGTAAGACAAGAATAATCGAAGATGTGGGTTTTGTATATTATACGACGCGTCTTTCAATGGCGTCATTCGGGTCTGCAGTGAAGCATTGTAGATAGGAGAAGAGAACGTACAAGGCGGTGGGATGGAAAAATATGAACGGGAAACGATGAAGGACGAAGGATGGACTTGCTGTATAGGACGTTGTATATACTATGTGGGGTTACTTGATGCTACACGGGAAACTGGCTTCTATATAGGTGAGGATATTCCCTCAAAGGCCCAGTCCTCTGTTCTAAACGCTACCTCGCTAACGCGGGAAATGGCGAATAGTTTAAAGAAAAAAAAAAAAAAAAATATATATATATATATATATATATATATATATATATATATATATATATATATAAAAGTTTGCATAAGAAAGACAATGAATGGTGTGAGAACTGGCCTCTTTTGGCTATCAGAGGGCATTTAGTTGAGGTTGGGTTTTTTAAAAATAGAGATGGTGTTGAAAAAAGAAATGGTGCTGAAAAATGGAAGTGTGCTGAAAAATAAAAATAGTGTTGAAAAGTATGTATGGTGCTGAAAAATAGTGTTGAAAAGTAAATGTGGTGCTGAAAAATAGAAATTTATGGTCACTTCAAAGTTGAATGAGTAACATAAATCTGTGTTAAGTATAAACCCTCGAAAAGGTATGGTTTTTAAGGCGGCTGTGGTACCCTTAGATCCTGCCTTTAATCCTGAGGTAGCCTCGTTCTAACCTAAGGCTGCTGGGTCGCCTAGATCGAACGAGTGCAACGAAGTAAGTGTCGGTAAAGTGAACTAAAAACCGGACAAATGCCACTGGCCTAGGCAGACAAAAGAAACTTACCGCGCAGGCGCTGCCCGCTAGGCTTGCGAAGAGGATGTATTTCAGCATTTTCCCCCCGATGGCTGACGAGGAGGAGCCTCAGTCTCCAGGGACGATGGCGTATCCCGGCAGCAACACACTCACACACTCGCCCAGGAGAGCGAGTCCTCTTGCTCTAGCCAAGTCGGTGGGACTCAAAATGGCGGCAAACTCCGCCCTTTCGTAGATAAGAGGTTTTTTTCTTTTATTTTTATTTTCAGCCTGAGAGAACAATAAGGACCTCTCAGGTCACCGACCGTAGAGGTCAGAGTTGCGGGTCACGCCTCACCTATGGAGAGATCAGTTTGCGTAAAAATGTACAGCAAGATAAGGAAGAGAGATTAGATACATGACGATAACAGCTGGTGAGGCAAGGACGGACCTGGCGCTCAGCAGACTGCTGCCCCCCAGACTACCATGATGTCAAGAAATTATTAACTTTATTAATCTAATCTGAGTAATGACGCCGATCACGGCGGGAATGCTTAAGCTGACGCAAGATTTTTATGTTGTTCGTTTTAAATCCTTTTTATGACGTAATGATAATGGACGGACGAACACACAGAAGATGATTATTATTAATACTAATTATTATTATTATTATTATTATTATTATTATTATTATTATTATTATTATTATTATTATTATCATTATTGTATAGAATATAGACGAGAGTTTAAGGAATGTCGAATCCGTCTTTCTTAGAACTTAGTTCTACTGGATGGGTCTATTTCTAGGCATTGGGGAGGCATTCTTTTCACTCTGAGGGTAGTGATCATACGTGAGAGAAAGACAATTGATTTGCACATCTTCCCCATCCATCTCTCACTCCGGCTCAACATCTAAAGGGAGAAATGCGAAGGTGTTCGAGGAGACAGGTTGTTGGTTTTGCAAATGATGGTCACATATCACTGAATTGATCCTCTGTTAGCAACGGTTCTGATGTTATTGATGCACAGTTGTATTGTAATGCATCGCCACCATTTTGTGTACCTTGCCAATATGTAAACAAGTTTATCAAGTTCATGCAGTTGGCAGATAACCTGTAGGATGTCAGTACGACCCCTCGTAGTTCATTTACCTTATATGAAGGTGAGGATCATTGACTTGAGATATCATCTGATGAAAATGTTTTAACAAACCGCGGATGATAGATCCTGATAATTGATTTATTGTTAACCAGACCACACAGGAATTTATTAGGTCTAAATATTATTTATTTGACGGCCAGAAAACAGTAATTACTTGGACATGGGTGAAGTATGAGATTATTATAATTCTTATATTGATCTACAGCATCTCTAGGTGTATATTGAGACAAAGTTGGCTGTGTATTATTATTATTATTATTATTATTATTATTATTATTATTATTATTGATACTGGTGAAGTTCTGGGGGAACTGAGCTGGTGGTGATTAAGATAATTATTTATTTGAAAGACAGTTAGCCTACATTAAGAGGAGTGTCTTATATTACTTACCTTGTGAATTGCTTCCTGTTTGGTGCAGTGGACAGATCGCACTACTGATGCACTGTAATCAGACATGTGAACTATTTTACACCTTTAGGTAACAACTGCTTTTACATTTCTGATTTTTGTGACCTTCAGAGGAAACGGTTTTGATTATGGGTGGAACAAACCCATTTACCTTTGCATTTTGACTGGCGTAGGTTTCACATCAGACACTGATCAACAGAAGAAAGAACTTAGTGGCTCAGAGAATGTGTGGAGACGTGTGTTTTCCATCACTGAGTCACAGAGAGAGTGCTCACCTCCAACCTCAGTTCCTGCATTGTTTGCAAATGTGTCTGTAAGAGTCAGTTTCCCCTGTCAGTTCATAGAGGTATGATTATAGTCTTTATCTTCAGTCGTGGTAAGGAAGACCTGTAGAAAATGTCCTTTTTCTCGTATTTTCTTGAAGTATCATCGACATATCATCGTAAGTTTCGACCTAGATTCTCCACAATATTACTTTTTACGATTATCAACATGATTTAGACCATGTAAATTCGTTTACGCTTGTATGAAGTTGTTATGGGAACTGTGTTTTCGAAATCCGTTTTGAATGTGTTCGTGCGATGTATCGAGGCTATTCTTGACGCAATAAGATTTGATTGTGTTTGAATAGGAAAGGTAGGGAGTATGATTAAATTAGGTAGTACAAATTATGGTTAGTAATCTATACGTATTGCAGACATTGAAGGAATCTTTAATTAATGAAGGATTTCGGGTCTGGTGTTATTTATGTCGCAGAAGATATAGATTAGACCAAATGGGTTTAAGAAGGAATTGAACCAATGGCCCAAGAAAAGGCTACGAGGGAAAAAAAAACTATCAATAGACATGAAAACGCTACTGTCTACTTATGTAGGCAACAGGAATGGATTTCATGGTTTTGAACTCTTATGATGTAAGGAATTGGTGTGTTTGATGAATTGTTTCACTTTCAATAGTAATACAAATTTCACTTTACTGAACATATATACAGGGTGTATATAAACAGATTTTCAATAGATATGTAGACAAAGGATAGTGTATAAGTGCCAGTAGAGATCAAATTCCTATTTGGAACTTTATGGATTTTTTGACGTCATTTTCATTTTATAGTATTAACAGCTGTTAACTTTATTAGCATTCACTTTGCTGTAAACTATTTTTTTTTTACGACATCTTATAAAAGGAAATCGAACACAACACGTTAGATATTAGTTCTTATACATCCCACCAAGACGTTGAAATCCAGTCGTCTGCGACGTCATACATGTTATGCGAACAATATTTCCGGATTATGACGTCATGAATCAGTCGGATTACGACTTACACGAACGACCTCACCGAGGATGGAAGTAAACACGGATGGTTTTATAGGACACAGTTCGCAGAGTTGATTCCCTGTAAAAAATGTATGTGTATATATATATACATGAGGGGGAAGGGGGATGGTATTCCATGTGTGGCGAGGTGGCGATGGGAATGAATAAAGGCAGACAGTGTGAATTGTGTGCATGGGTATATATGTATGTGTCTGTGTGTATATATATATATATATATATATATATATATATATATATATATATATATATATATATATATATATATATGTACATTGAGATGTATAGGTATGTATATTTGCGTGTGTGGACGTGTATGTATATACATGTGTATGGGGGTGGGTTGGGCCATTTCTTTCGTCTGTTTCCTTGCGCTACCTCGCAAACGCGGGAGACAGCGACAAAGCAAAATATAAATAAAAATGATATATATATATATATATATATATATATATATATATATATATATATATATATATAATGAGTATGATTTATGTAAAGATAGAATAAAAGAATAAGATTTTGTTACTGTAACATTTGCTACGGGTGAGACTAAGTTGTTGGAATCGTGCTGGTGTATTTCTATATAATAATCAGGTCATATTGTAAGTAGGACTGCGTTATTTGGTGGCATGCTTGATATTTAAGGATATTATCATTGTTTGTAAAATGATCAGTAAGTTTTATTCAACCGTAAAAGGTCGATAAAGTTGTAACGAAATTAAGAAAAAAAAAATGTCGGGAAAACTGTAGCGGATCTACAACATCCACGGGTTGTATGCGGCTTTCACAACATTAACGTGTAAGTGGAATTATCATGTTTACTGCCATATGAATCTCATATCCCTTTAGAAGACTATTGCAGAATTGTTGTATTTTATCTTTTACATTCAGCCATTCCGTTCATGATGGCCTTCGTTGTTGAAATAGATTTGTAGTTGGGACGTGAATTACTTTTCTCATTTTGCATATTTGAAATTCATGTAAATTTATTGTTATGGAAGGTTGATAAGTGTATAGATGAGTGTCTTTAGGTGACGGGAGGAATAGATTTCCCTTAACGATGTTTAATCCACATGATAGGTAGTCTTCCCCATGCCTGCCGGATGGAAGTGTAGATAAATCTCGTAAATTATTTATTCATTTAAGATGGTGATACTAACTGACGATCATCGATGAAAACCATATAAATCTGTTGTTCCAGGTAGCAGAAGAGACACGAGGTACTTTTTCCTTTTATGAATTTAGATTTTGCAATGAAATTACGTCTCTGGGTTTTTAAGTGGGCAGGGCTCTGAAGCCAAGGGAAGATTTTCTGTAATTTTGGTAGTAGATCATTAGTTCGGGAGCTCTGCAAAAATAGATTTTGGAAGAATAGATTGTTAGTGAACTTAATTACCTTACTAGAAGTGATTGCAAAGAGGACATTAGAGTGTTGATGTTTAAGAATTGAAAACTAGTAAGGGAACTATTCCCCTTATCATTGCAATACACTTATGTATAAAAGTAATTTAAAAAGGTATTATTGAATGTGCAGGACCACACTGCACTTTCGATTTCGTCAGTATTTTTTGTGCGATACAGGTATGTAGTTCCAGGCTGCAGTTTTAATCATGCTAATGTTTTGCTTGTGATAAATGTTGAGAGAGAAAACTGCAATATAAAACTTGCCAGTGTTTTGCATGTGACATATGGTAAGACTAGTAAAGGGTTCCACTAACTTATAAACTGGTAACGAATTTACTCCATTGTATAAGAAGTTATCTAAAGTTCCCTAAGTAGTCTATAGGAGGGCATAAAGAATGCTGTTGCAGTCCTTTTCCTCACTAGATTGGCCCAAAATAATTGTTTGTTGTTGTGCAATACAGTTTTGACGTGCGTGTAACAACAATGGCTAACACTGAACACCAACCATGGCCAACACTGAATAGAAGCATCTGTGTCCAATTCACTGGACACCAACCATGGCCAACACTAAGCTGCAACCATTACCAATACTAAACACCAACCATGGTCAACACTGAATAGCAGCCATGGCCAACGCTAAACACCAACAATGGACAACACTAAGCTTCAACTGTAGCCAACACTCAACACCAGGCACTAAGTAGCAGCTATAGCCAACACTAAACATCAACCATGGCCAACACTGAACACCAGCCGTTGAGTAGCAGCTATAGTCATCACTAAACACCAACTATGGCCAACATTTAGCAGCAATCATGGCCAACATTGAAGTGAAGAAGAGCACTCACCACATGATATTTTCATAGACTATCAACCTTAATGACTTGTCTCTTTTCCAGGATATGTCCATTACCCTTTTTGGATCGTTTGGTGTTATAGTCTCTATGAACTCAGGTTAACTTCCATTTTACCAAAATATTTTGTTTGACAGAAATTACCAAGATGCCAAAGAAGAAAACAGGACAGAGGAAGAAGGCTGAAAAGCAAAAGGCTCGGCAGAAGGAGTTAAGAAAGGGCCGTGCCAATCGTTCTCTGGCTGATCTTCCTTGCAATTCTGTTATGGTGAGCATAAAACAAAACATCACATGTCAAGAGAGGGAGCAAGTGATATCACCACACTCTTGTTCTTAAAAGCTTTCCAAGTTGTATGTTTGGTGTGATATGCTCTTACATTTATCCATCTTTTATTTGATAATTAGATTTTGTTTAGTAGAACTTTTTCATTATAGCACAAGATTTAGAGTTCTTTTTATTGGTATGGAACAGTGTATAGATTTAATTCATTTAGATATCAAGTTAGAATGTATGTATGTTTTTAAGATTTCATTGGCTTATGTTTTTAAGAGATGTACGTGTTTGACTGCATGGATAAATCTTCGCATACATATGTTTGCAAAAGAGGGAATTGTTATTATTGTTTAATTATGAGTCAGTGATTTTGATATAACTGGTATATATTCTTATTTTACTTTTGTGTGTATGTAAGAAATGTGTCAGCTTAAATTCTTTCTTTTCATGGCCTGAATAACTTACATGAAGGGAGCTTAATGTGATTGAATGTTTCAGGCATATAAGTTATTCTTATGTTATTTCAGGAATGTGAGAGATGTCAGAGTTATTCATGGCATTTCAGGGATATGAGAGATGTCAGAATTATTTGTATATCATTTCAGGAATGTGAGAGATGTCAGAGGCGTCAGAAGAACCGTGCATTCTGCTATTTCTGTCAGTCTATCCAGCGTTTGCCACAGTGTGCACACTGTGGCAAAACAAAGTGTATGCTGAAGACAGGTGACTGTGTGGTGAAGCACGCTGGCACATACACTACAGGTTTGGGTATGGTGGTATGTATTATAATGTATTCATATTGTATTACATGTATCATATGTATTTTAATGTATTCATATTTTAAGGCCTTTTTTCCCAATTACTAGCTTTGCTGAATCATTTTGGAATTTTATTAGACATGATATGTTATTTTTGTATCCTCAGTATGTGTTACTGCTTTGTTTGTGCCTTTTAACTGAAAAGAAAAAAATAGCATTTATGATGTTGAAAATTTGATTTAATGGATAAGTCTTTTGCAGTGTTATTAGCCACATTTGCAGTTTGGTAATTAGGCCCTTCATTGCAGGGAGCTATCTGTGACTTCTGCGAAGCATGGGTATGTCATGCACGTAAGTGTCTACAGACCCATGCATGTACATGTCCTCTTCTTGACGCCGTCTGTATAGAGTGTGAACGTGATGTAAGTAGTGTGTTTGGTACATTTTCCTTTATCGATATTAATTCATTTTTAACTCATTTAGGCGTAGTGCTTCTTGTCAGTCAAATTTTCAGAACAACTTTGTTGTTTTCTGGTTTTGTCCATTTGCTTCTACTCTTTCGCTGTCTGTGTCCTCTGTCTGGAAATGAGGTTAGCATTATTGACTCACATGCACAGGCCACTTAGGATAAAACCTGCATATGTTTGAATCCTGGTCACAGCAGCTAGTCCACAGTCCACCCAGCTGTTCAACCTCCCTTAGGGGCTGATTGAGAAAATGGGTTTCTGGCATAGGATAGGGTGTGTCTGGGTGTGTGTATATACATAGGAGTAAAGATGTTGTACATATAAACAAGGTTAAAAGACGGTACAGCACAAATTTTAAACTCTCCCTGTAACATACAAATAGTAAGTAAATGGCTTACTATGGAAATTTAAAATATGCCCCAATTAGTAATTAAAAGTACTGTAATATTATATTATATACAAACTTGTATTTCTGGAAAATAAGAAGCTCGACAATGAGTAAAAACACATTTTTAAAGGCTGCTTAGGAAGGGCTGATGTAAAGGCAAAGCATAAGTAACCAGGGCTCTGCTGTATCAGCTAGACAGTATGTGTTTTTCTAATTGTTTTCAGTGAAAAAACAAGTTTACTTTTCCCTAACTCTGCATGAATGAATGTCTTCTCAGAAATAAATAGTAGTTTTGCTGAAAGGTGATGTATATCGATGTCAAATAGGATAGAACACATGATAAAAGCAAGACTTTACCTAACCTTCCCTTGTTTAAGAGATGTTACTTTTTTTTTTTCAATAGTTTTCAGTAAACCACTGTTATGGTGATATTGTATTCATACTTTGCTTGATATGATACATTCCCGGAAATGTTATATTTTTGCTGAAATGAAATACATATTACAGTAAAAAAAAGGGATAAAATCATGACAAAAACAATTGATCCGCTTTCTTTTGTTCAAAAGATGTTACCTAGATCGCTTTCCAAACGATTGTCAGTAAAAAGAAACTGTTGGATTAGAATAATATTCTATTCCAATTGACTAGAATAAATACTTGAATGGAAATATACATTTTTTTGAAACTACCTGCGTTTTAGCGTAAAGTGCCGTGACAGTGAATGGTAAACAATTTGCCATCAGTGCTCGGTGTTTCAGGCTCAGTGAACCTCACTTTATATGACATAGAGGGTTTTTTAGTGAGGATTTTCTGAAATAGGTTTTTATATCCCTTTAAATATGGTGCTTTATTACCCTGATTTGTTGTTACATTACCCTCAAAGACTTGGGTTGACTTATAGACAAAGCATATCATAAATGAATGATTTCATAGCCAGAAGCTAAGGGTCCACCTATACATGAGGTAGACTTATAGACGAGTTTATACGGTATATATCAGAATGAACATCATTCAGGCATGCATTGGATAGATTAACGTGGACTGATGTGCTCTATGGGGATGATATAATTACCTATAGGGTGAGCTGTAAAGGGGCTGAACCAGGTTGTATGAAGTTGTTAAGATAAACCATAGATTAGGAAGTGGGGCTCGGCTGTGGATGGTAGGCTCTGGTTTTGGTGCACTGTATTATGCATGACCTCAAGAGATGTTATTGACAGATCCTGATAGTTTTAGTAATGAGAGAAAAATCATATATCCTATTTAAAAAGAAATCTCATAATTATGT
Source organism: Panulirus ornatus (assembly GCF_036320965.1). Lineage (NCBI taxonomy): Eukaryota > Metazoa > Arthropoda > Malacostraca > Decapoda > Palinuridae > Panulirus > Panulirus ornatus. The sequence continues at coordinate 1,530,235 of NC_092274.1, forward strand.
TGTTGAATTACCACTGTGGTAGAATATCATTTTATGTACTGATGTTTTGCACAACAGGTATGGAGTCATGGTGGCCGAATCTTCCGTTGTCACTACTGTCAGAATTTTCTGTGTGAAGATGACCAATTTGAGCACCAAGCCTCTTGCCAGGTACTGGAGCAGGAATCATATAAGTGTGAGTATTGATCATACCATAATTTAATTTTTTGTTTATATCTCATTGAAGGTATAGTAGTCCTCTCAGCGTTGTATGGATGCATGTCTCGGGCCCTAAATTCATAAGAAGGGAGGAAGATGGAGGTATTGGAAATTAAATACCTGAAGACAACATGTGGAATGAGGCCGATTAATCATGTAAGGAATGATAATGTCGGAGAGAGGTGCGGTAACTGGTGCTGTATGACTAAGAGAGCAGACCATGATGCTTTGAGAGGGTTTGGATAAATGGGATGATGAGTGAAGAGGAACTTATAAAGTGAATACACTTAAGAAAAGTGGAGGGATCAAGGGGGAAGGGGAGACAGAAATGGAATTGGATGCGTTAATTAGAAAATGCTTTAAATCATTAGGGTCTGAATATTCAGGATGGTGAGGGGCATGCATAGCATAGAAGTACTTGGAATGTTGTGGTATTCATGGGGTAATGCTGTCAGTGTGCTGAATGGGCGCATATGATGTAGTCAGGTGAAACTATGTAATAGTCTTTGGTGCTTGACTGTGGATGGGATTTAGAGAGCTAGATTGAATGTGAGTAACTCTGAGGTAATTTTTTTATATATTCCTTATATTTATTTATTACATTTATATTTATTATATTTATTATACTTGATTGCTGTTTCCTGCATCAGCGAGGTAGCACAAGGAAACAGATGAGGAATGGCCCAACCCACCCACATACACATGTATGTACATAAATGCCCCACGTGCACATGTACATACATATACATTTCAACGTATACATACACAGACATATACATGTATATACATGTACATATTCATACTTGCTGCCTTCATCCATTCCCGTTGCCACCCCACCACACACGAAATAGCGAGGTAGTGCCAGGAACAGACAAAAAAGGCCACTTTCGTTCACACTCAGTCTCTAGCTGTCATGTTTAATGCACCACAGCTCCCTTTCCACATCTAGGCCCCACAGACCTTTCCATGGCTTACTCCAGATGTTTCACATGCCCTGGTTCAGTCCATTGACAGCATGTCGACCCAGGTATACCACATTGTTCCATTTCACTCTATTCCTTGCACATCTCTCACCCTCCTGGATGTTCAGGCCCAGATTGCTCAAAATCTTTTTCATTCCATCCATCCATTTCTATGATTGGTCTGTTTTGTGTAGGCTTCTACTCAGCATATCTAGTAGATGATAGAGTAACTGTAGTCTCCAAAAATAATGGTGATCAACAACATACGGCTCATCCAAAGATTTTAGTATTTTCGCGATATTTTATTCCCAGGTTTGTCTTGCAATCGTCATGGACAGTACTCCTGCCTGCGTTGTAAGACTTGCTATTGTGAAGAACATGTGCGTAGGAAAGGTTTCAAATATGATAACAAGCAGAAGATACCTTGTCCTAAATGTGGCTTTGATACAGAAGAAACTAAGGAACTAAGCATGTCAAGTAAGTGACTTTTCTGGGATTGTATATTTTTTGTCATTACTTTACAAGGTTATTAATCATTGTTACTTCTGAGGTATAAGATGATAGAAACTTTGGTACTTTAGATTGCTTTTGTAATCAGATTATTTTGTGTAAGGGGAAAAGTTTTTATTTATAAATATATATCTCTCTTTCTATGTCTCTGACACTTGTTCCCTGCAGGAACTCCCATCAGCGGGATGACCATGACAAAAGTCTCCACTTATCCCTGTCCTAACATGCCTCATGCCGCACTCACATGTGCCTTTTCACACATTCTTCCCCATTTCTCTTCCTACAGTACTCTTCGACTCTATGTCCCTATGTCACAGGTTGTCTTCCTTTCACAACAACTTCTTGAATTGTACTTTTGTACACTCTCCTTATAGAATCCTGATTTTTTGTAAGCTTTGTCTCATTAGTCTAATGGTATGTATCTGTTCCCTAGCTCGCACCCATAAGTTCGGAAGGCAACAAATGGGCATTGGTGGTGATGATGATGATGATGATGAAGGAGCGGTTGGATATGGTTACAGCTATAATTATGTTTATGATGAAGATGATGATGATGATGATGAAGATGATGATGAGGATGATGATGAGGATGAATCTGAGGAAGAAGAAACAGAAGAGAAGGGCAAATAGTCTGAGAAAAATATTAACATCAGTTCCTGTAATAAAATTTGTAAGTTTTGGGATAACAAGAAAATTTTGGAAGTCATAAAGTTTGAATGACATTCTGATATTTCTAAACAGTTTACCTTTGTTATACCTACACATAGTTACTTATTGGCCCTATAAAGTTTTCAGTAGATCATCTCAGTTTTACTCTGCTATAAGAAGATTTTTGCATTAGAAAATTATAAATAGTGAGTTTGATAACTAAACACAAGTTTCAGATCTAAGAAAGAATTTTTAAGAAGTCATTATTTTAGAACGTTGTTTATGCAAAGAATTCTGGTAACAAGACACTGAATGATTGATTTCAAGATTAACATTGGAATTATTAATTAAAACATTTTGAAAATCTATTTTTCTATGAGTAGAGTTTAGAAATTTGAATGTCCAAATGATTTGTTATATTTCATGCTGTAATTAGTTTATACATGATTGAAGTGGATTTTATAGTGAACTGTAAGCGTTTGATGTTTTTATGAATCATATACTTACTGTGATTTGTTTATGGAATTTATAATAAGAATTGGTGTTACCAGACTCTGCCTGCTTATAGTTACTCTGCAAAAGAAAAGTCCTCTTCGGCGAGGCTGTATCATCGTGTGTTGACAAAAGTGAGCACAATTTCACTGAAGAGCTTCTCACAGAAAAGGAGTTCATCCTTCCCTGTTATGAAATATTGTGCAGCCTTGAAGCTGCAGGAGCTCTGTGAAGGGGACTTAGGGTTTATATGGTTAAGATTAAATCAGAAAATTTTGTTATTGGTTGCACCTGGTTAGACTCAAGAATTCTCTCAGACTGTGAAAACTGATCAGATGAAAATTGCATGCACCATAATTACTGAGCAGTATCTCTCGATTGTTGCTGCATTCATTTGGTTTAGAATTCCATTTCATCAGTGCCTTTTCTTCTTCATTGTGATGTATTTTACAACTTAATTAAGGAGAGTGAGTCATTACACACATATAACGCACCTTGAATAAACAAATGTCAGTGCTCTGAAGATATTCTGCATGAAACACTCAGCTTTAAGTGTGGGAAGTACATAGTGTACAGTAGAGATAGGTTACGTGGTATCAAGTTTATTCAGAGAATTTGGTGTCCGTGCTCATAGTTGTTCTGCATGAATTTGGATGGGGTTCTGCAGACTTAATTTTTGGTAAAGGTGCTTGGCTATATGCATGAGATCCACACCATGTTATTTGCAGTAGAAATGGTGCATATTCCTCTGATGTCTGGAAGGCTGTCTGTTTGTCCTTAGTATATACAATATGCTTTTTCTTACATTTGCAGAAAGGAGGTTCTTTTAAAACCTTTCCTAGTACTAATGCCATTGCATGTGCACTTGCACACACATTCTTTCATTTACAAAATTATGAATATTACTGTTAGTACTCATGTTGCAGATATTGTTTTCTCTAATTATATGTGAGATTTTGAAACCTATGAGGGTTTCAACCTGTTGGCAGTGTCTGTTTGATAACCATCAAATAGAAGCCAAAATACTAAAATTTGATTGGCCTCTACCCACTGGCTGGTATGGGATTCCAGTCAGTTTTGATGCTGTTTAATATAGCACTTACCCTTCGTCCCTCCTAGGTTTTAGCCGAGATTAGGTTGGAAAGAATGGAAGAGTGTGAATGGGCTGTAAATGAAATGTATGTGGTTGATAATTGGTGTGAGGTAAGTTGATAGTGTAAGAAATGACATTGTCAGTGAGAGTTGTGTCAGTGAGCGAGTGAGTTTGATTGAGAGGGCTGACTAGGTTGTGCTGTAATAGAATGGACACAAGTTGAATTGGATATGCCTCCCATGCATACACCATTCCTCCTGTTTTTCAACCATTTCTCTCCATCCAGTACTCTTCCACTTTATTTCCTCATTAAACATCATTACAGTATATTTATTCATTGCGATGGAAATATTCCTTGACCAAGGCTGTCTTGTTAGAGAGAAGGAAAGTAGAAATTAATCAGGGGTCTGCAAGTGTTTGTAGAAAGGTTAGGTGAAGAGAGAAAGACAAAAGAAAGAAGACAATTCCACAGCTTAGCTGATGGAGGGAAGAATGAAGTATCGTAACAGCCACTCCTTGAATGTTGTTCAGTGTTACTTATAACTGGCACACAAGAACTCATACTTTTACTAAAAGTCTCATGGCTGCAATTTTCCCTCTGGTAGTGGTTCTGTTTCCAGTTGTGCTCCAGATACTAAACATATTCTGTCAGTTTGCTTCTCAAGCATTTCTGGGCTCTTTAACTTAGTTATGTATTCCTCAATAAACTCAGACTTGGACAGGATATCTCATTGGGATAGACAAAATCTTGTTAAGTTAATGCCTCCAGGACCCAATTTGTATCAATCTCTTTATCAAAAACTCCTCACAACTCTTGCCTCTCCTTTGACAGTTCTTTGATTCCAACTCCTAGACTAAATGAACATACTTGGTATTACTGTAGCATCCACTTGTTCTTGGAAACCCAACATTACAGGAATAGCTAAGTCTGCCTCTTAAGAAACTGGGTACACGTCCTGTTTAGATGTCGAAAATTCTTCTCTTTTGAACACTTGCCCTGTTTAAAAAGGATTGATTCATCATTGTATGGAGTACTGCTCTCACATTTGGGGTGTTTCTACCTCTGTATCCTTACTTGACAGGGTCGAGTCAAAAGCAGTCCAACTTATAAACTGTCACAGGCTAACTTCCAAACTTGACCCCCTTGCCCTACACTGCATTATTGGTTCACTTTCCCTCCTCTGTAGGTATTATTTTGGTTTTTGCTCTTGGGAGCTGGCTTTTTGTATGCCCCCACCACTAGGTAGACCATGCAGTACTCGGGAAGCTGCTGCATGACGTGATTATTGTGTGGCCTTGAGCAATTCAAGGGTGGGTCATTTTGACACTTGCTTCTTTCCCTACATATCAAAGCTTTGGGACTCTCTACCTTCTCATGTCTTTCCCATTACCTGTGACCTGGCTCATTTCAAAAGATAGGTTTTTCATGTCCTCAAAAAATCATAGATACTTTCTCTTGTCTTTTCTTTTTCCGCTTCATAGTTCTCTCTTTATTTCAATTAAGACCCGACCTTGATGTGGACTTTAGTCTGTGACTGAAGCCTTCAACGTAGAAAAAAAAAAGGTGTTTATACTGATTGTGAAATTGTGCTAAATCAGAATAGAGCTGGGATAATGTACCATAAATCTTTTACAGCTTTTCTGATACTAGGGTAATCATTTATACAACCATTATGTCCTGTCTCCACAGGAAACACTTTATTTACAAGTGAAATCTCCTCTAGCTAGAATACATGGAATATCATTTCTATTTTTTTTATTCCTCCATATGATCATAGAAGTATTCAGCAAATGTGTTGTGGTCCAAGGATTACCACTACATCTAGTTGCAGAATATTGTCTTGCTGTGTAAAGATGGCAGGCAAAAAATTCCTAATAAATATTAACGAAGGAAGAAGATTCCTCATAAATGTTATGAAGGAAGAAAATTCCCTAAAAATATTAATGAAGGAATGGTTCATCTACTAGTTATTTGATTTATTTTATGTGTATGTATTGCAGTTTCATTCAATGGATCTTCTCTGTTGTTTTAAAACATTTAGATTTGTGATCATGGTCACTTGTTTTTTCCTGAATGGGGTACACCAGCTATAATTGGCTTTTTGGATATTACGTGGGACAGTTGAAACTGGAGCAGTTTGAGCCAGTGCACCTCATATTTAGTGAGATGAATGGCTGCAGACTTGTATCAGATACAATGCTTGTGTTTGAAGTAGATTTAGAAAAAAGGAAATTTCTTTGTCTTGGTAGTTTGGCTTCAGCTTTGTGGTTGTGGCACTGCTGTTATCAGCTGTTCTAAGTAAGCTTAGGTTTTAACACCTTACCTTTGTGTAACTTCGGGCACAATTCTCATATTCAGAACTTATTTTTTTTTATTCTTACAATTGTTAGCTGTGGGTGGATAGGTACATACTTGATTCTCACTGTTTGGCATGTGCATCATGGTTGCTCAGCAGGTGTTACCAGCAGTTCAGAAACGAATGGAGTTTAACAGTTTGTCTTTGCTTAAGATCAGAGTTGTCACATTCAAAACATTTTGGTTGATGTCATAGTCAGTTTTGGGTGTATAGCAACCTGGAAGATGTGAATAAAATTTATTACCAGCTATATTCTTACTGTCTAACCTTATCATTAAGTCGAATTATTTGTTTTAAGTGGACCTGAGGAGCAGAGTTAGTAAGTAACTGAAAATGTGAGAAACTGTGTTGATTTCAGAGCCATATGTTTATGAAAAGCATTGAAAAGTGTACTCACTGATCATCAGAGTCTCCTCTCTGATTGGCATTGCCATAACAGAAACGTATGTTACATAGTACAATCTTCCTTACCTTTCAGAGCGTTGTTATGTAAGATTTTTCAGTGTCCTCGCGCCTTTACAGTTTGTCATTGTAGTAAGTTGGTTTTTCTGTATATTCAGCAATGTATTCAGCAATGCCCTGGAGTTCTCTGGGTGGGGCTGCATGAACCATTTCTCCTGCCAAAGTAAAGAAGAAAATAAAGTTGATTGTTGCAGCTAGAGTACCCAAGAATGATTTTATTGTACATAATGCAAAGTCTTGTAGAGGTTTCCCTATGTCTTATCTGTTATGTAGAGACAGTCACATCTCACTTTCCACAGCTTTGGCAACACCAGTGGGCATGTGGTGTTTGACATGTATGTCATCTGTCTTTCTGTGCCTATCCTTTTGTGCTCTCCACATACCATTCTCTCCATAAGTAGTGACTTTGCATTAAAAGTCTTATGCATGAGTACAAGTGTACACTGTCCTAAGTCATCTACCGGAATACATACAATATAGGGTCTCTGGACTGTATTAGTGACACTGGCTGGTAGCTGCATGTTCATCGAGCATGGTGATTTGATGATTACTGAAACGCTGATCCTCCAAACTACTGAAATATGTATAGGTATATCTATTTTACGAGGAACAAGTTTAGATCATATATGTTTTAACCATTTTTCATGGTAGCTGATTTTGCATGGGCAACAGTATGCCCCAAATCATGGATTTCTTATATTTGGCTATTGTAAAATAAAAAAAAAAAATCCTAACTTGTTAGGGTTTGGGCATGTGCAGACTTGTTTCCAGATTTCTTGATGCATTTAAAAAGTCTCTTTGTGCATTGAGCAAATTTTCCCTTGGTTATCAGACCATTATTATAGCATTATTCTTAGTGCTATTTTTATATTATTTTTCTCGTACAGAAATGATTATGAAAATACTGCTTCAAGTAAAAAGATTTTATCCTTACAAAATATTCAGATTTCTGACATCAGTTTTTTTATTTGGATTCTGTTTTGTACTGTGATTTCTATTTACTGCTTGTAATTAGTATTTGCATATGATGGGGATAGAGTATTACACTCATATTGCCCCTTCTCTTAACCTTGTGTATCTACTGTGTATTCCCTTATATGTGTATACACATACACCCCAGCCTAAACCAGGTACCTACTTATTGTCCAGCTTCAAGGAAAGGATGAACGGCTGGCTGTCAGTCTGTATTCAGACCTATTAGGGTTCGTCTCAGGCAGTCCTTTGCTGAATCGTGGTTAGTAACGATGATACGATACCATGGAGTCCCTGATACCCAAACCTATATTAGGTAACCATTCATCAGTTTTTTGCAATGGGATGATGAACAGCAAAACTTGGAACTGGGCTTGTGTGATCACAGCCAGCAACAATACCCATTATCCCACTAAAGTTTGTACTTCTTACTTTTTAGAAAATGGAATGACCAAAGTAACTGTCGGTTTTATTGTACTTGTGAATATATCTTTAAACTGCTCCTCAGCTTTTTGTATTTATAGTTGAGATTATCAACAAAGGATAATATCGTAGTGCATTTATGCCAAGGAAGTATGTTTTGGCTCTCAATACAGGAAATGTCATTGAAATTCATGTGAATTCCAATTTATTTGAAAGTATTGTTGTTGAAATACATGTTAGAATGGGTTATCCTATGGAGAGTTGTGAAGTCATTGGGTTGTGAAGACACAGCGTACCATTTATGTTTCACCATCTATAATTCGTAGTCATTGGGATTAATACCATAACGAGTAATATCAGTAAATTAGATTACTGGTAGGAAATATGTTATGGTTTGAGTTGAGATGGGTAATGAAGTTATGGGAAATTGTAAAGAAACGTGAATAATGAAATTATGGGAGTAGTAGTTAAATAACGGGATTAATGTGGTTATGACTGATATGTTGGGTAGTGAGGGCATGGAAGAGGTGGGAATGTGGAGGCACTGTACTCATGGAGGATAACAGTTTTGGGATTGTAAGAAAATCATGAATAATAAGAATGTTTTGGTACTGAATGAGAAGCACACTGATATACTTTCTGCTCATAGAGTGTGAGGAAAAATGAAATCATAATGGATGTATAGTGAAAGAGATGTTGAGTTACTGGAAATATTGCATTGTCTGGCAGAGTTAAGGTTAATGCAATTACGAGGGAGGTAAAGACTAAGTTATCAGATGAGGTGGCTGTTATGTTGAGGGAATAGTGAAATTATAGAAGCTTGAAGAATGTGAGAGAATAAGGAAGTCATTGGGTGTAATGAAAAGTCAATGTGAGCAGTGAAGTGTTATGAATAATATAAGAAATATAGGTAATGATATCACTGGGAAAATTAGTGTTGTGTTTGCAGTAAAGTCAAGGGGAGTAATGAAGACAAAGATATATAGAGCTGAGAGAGAAATAATCACATAAATTTATCTACAAACAGGTAATGGATCTAAAGAGGAATATGCTGAAGAAGCTCAGCCTGCATAACCAACAAAATAGGAATGACTAGTTGCAGTTTTATCAGAGAACCTTCTCATCTGTACCTTAATAAGTGTAACATCCTTTAAAAGAATCAGCATCTAGTGACTTTATAACCTTTTGGCAGCTTCATCAGGGAAGTTAATGTGATGTTTGTAGTCCGCATATGCACTCAATGGAGACATGGACCATGAAGAATGGAATATTAGCTATAATTTCTACAGAAATAATAGAAGATGGAGAACTTAAGGTAAGGTTTATAGTTTATGTTATAAATATTCTTTAATTTATAGTGAAGTCCAAAGATTGTTGAATAATTGATGGAAGTGATGTCACCAAAGTTGAGGTATTTTCTTTTTCATACTTGTTTGCCATATCCCACATGAGTGAGATAGTCAAGAACAGATGACTGAGCTTTTGAGGATATGATCCTTGAAGGCTACCTGCTCATTTTCTTCTTTTGGAAAGTGATACAGGATGGGAGGGTCTCTAGCCCCAACTCCTGCCCCTCATAGCAGCATTATATGGCACACGGAATACATGGACAGTATTTGTTCTCCTAGGGATTGATTGGAAATAATATATATATGTTTGTATTGATGCAGAATCACAAATATAAAGAAATGAGAAATACAAACGGTTCTTGAAGGCCATGCAGATCCTCTTACGAAATTTTTTTCCCTTAATGAACCATATGATCTTCAGGAAAACATATGGTATGACAGCTGAGAACCTGCTAGGAAGTAGGTTAGATAATCAAAAGCTTAAAGAACTCTGAGGCTATAACCTGGAACAGTACCATTCCAACACCATGAGTAATAGAATCATGTTGAAGGGGAAACAAGATATATTTGAAATAACAAAAGCTTTGATTTGCATCATCATTATTTCCCATGCAGTCAAATTTTAACCCAAGTCCTGAAAAAATTTGCATGAACATGATAATGCAAGATAATCAATATATAATTATATATATATTTTCATACCTGATCACCTTTTCCCACATTAGCAAGATAGCGCCTGGAACAGACAAAAGTTGATATCTACTTCAGGAAAGGTATATATGCATCAGATATACACCAGTGTCTGCAACTTTGCAAATAAAGACTCAACAGAAAGAGGAAAGGTACTATTTGGGTGACAAAACCACAGCACTATATTCAACAGGTACTTGAGGAGTAGAGCACGGATGCAGACACCTGAATAAACTGGATTACCAATATATGGTATCGGGATCAAGAGGCTAACAGTAGCTCTTGCCTAATGGAAGTGCACAGACAGATGATAAGGGCAATTTAACGGTACTGTGACAGTTAGGGAAAGACTTAACGAGTGCAGATTTCTTTTGCATGTTCCAGGCGTGACCTTGCTAATGCGGGAAACGGCGATCAAGTGTAATATAAAAGATTCTCTCATAACCTTTGCACCATTAGGCTGTCAGCATTCTACACACCACAAAAACCAGGATTTTCTACAAAAAAAAATGCATCCCATTCAGATTCTTTCTTGCATGTGTAATCACGAACATAATCTGCATGGTGATGGTACAGCTATAATCAAACCTTGTGAGACAGTGGTGATTGGATGAAATTTTTAAATCGTGGTAGGGTCAAGGAATTCATAGCAGAGTAAATCACAAACGAATCCCATTTTTGTTCAAATGTAGCAATTTAGGTCATTCTGTACATAGTGACATACTTAAAATCAGCATCACGTTACGTTATCTTAAAAAAAAGGTATATATTGGATATCATTGGGATTTCATTTACTATAGGCGATGTAGGCATGGGGTGGGACAACCCTGATAGGTCATCATTGTCAAATAGGTGATTTTTGTAAAATAGAATTATATATAGTCTGAAGGCTTGGGATAGAGGCAAGCAAGTATGAATATGTTCATGTGCATATGTATATATATATATATATATATATATATATATATACGTGTTCGTGCTTGTATGTATATGTGTATGTGAGTGAATATCTTTTTTCGTATGTTTCCTGGCGCTACCTCGCTGACGCGGGAAACGGCGATCAAGTATAAATTATATATATATATATATATATATATATATATATATATATATATATATATATATATATATATATATATATATATTCCAACTCTAGTTGATACTCTTAAATTTTTACGACAAAAGTTATTGTGTTGTGGAGCAATTCGTTTATGTATTGTCATTTCTTAGTTCACATTCTGAGACAACATTACATGGCATAAACATGCAATCCCAATTGGGCATTTACGTCATGTATTTAGCAAAATATTAAAATTACTGTGTGAATGGTGATAGACTGAGAGAGAATATGATGACAAAATGAAAGCGGTCATTTCGAGGTAAATTCATTAGTCGGTATTTTAGTACCCTGGCATTATCCAAGAATTACTGTATGATTTAGTAAGATCAACCCATTTGAGTCCTAAGAAGAAAGAATGATAAATACTGGTGTTCTCCCACCCCTCAGTAGGTAGCGATAATGTAGTATTGTTTTCGCCCTGTAGATGGCGCAGGCTGTACTGTTTCCAGGGTATTACAGGCCCTCGTCTGAGCTTTCGAAAAAATGCGCCCTAAAATGACGCATGCGCTCGTTTATTTTCAATTATGAATGAACTGCCCTCTTTAATTGATTCCATTGATATAATTCTGCCATTTGACAAGGAAATCAATGGATCATAGATACTTTTTGAGTCGTAAAATGGATTTGGGCCACATCGTTTAAGTGTACGAGAGATTATAGGTACTTTAAACCTCATTGACCAATTAAACCATATATATATATATATATATATATATATATATATATATATATATATATATATATATATATAATATATGTAATTTTGAATGTTATAAGCAGAACAACGGGATTAAAGCCCCTGGTTTCCCTCCATAATCCATTATATTTCAAATTTTCTCTTTACCATATTCGGCCATCATAGTTTATATTAGAAATATCAAATTTTGAGAGTTTGATCGTTAAGCGTAAACATAAATCTAAAAATTATATATATATATATATATATATATATATATATATATATATATATACTTTAAATGGTGGGATAGGTAGTCTTAAAAGTACAATCATACCCATAGAATAATAATCTTTTATCTTAGACTTCGCCTAAGATATGTTGGACCATGTGAAAGTTATAGATATAATTTCCTTCACATCAAACCATCATGGAACCAAAACTGTTTTTGAAGCCCAGGGCGGTAGGTATAGATTAAGAATCTTTTTTTTTCTTAAAGCTTATTACTTTCTTGGTTACGAATCTTATTACTTTAATAATCAACTGGAAATTCAAATCGCTGCTAAGCGTTGCGGAATAAAGTTAATGACAGCGAATTTGTATTGTATGTGGACGTTTAAACTTATTTGAGTTCGTAATTCTTGATCTTATTTTTACCAATGGGATGCCATTATGGTTTGGGAAAGGGTCATGCCGTATTCCTGATTAGCTAAACGTTCGCCATTAAAAAATTAAAAGACCGGCCCTAGCAAAGTTAAAGGGTCTCTCTGGTGTTCCTTATATAAAACGGATCAACAAGTGGCTCGCGGTACCGTTCGTTTGTGGGTTAGGTATAGACGCGGAAACCATGTAACCGTTGCGCGTTATGAAACAAAAGAGCATCAAAATCTAGGAGTAAATAAAGATTACAGACCTTATAGAGAGAGTCGAATCCTGTTAAAACATTCTTTAGTGATATCGTTTAAGAGATTTCTATTCCATGTTGTCCAAGTTGACACGAGTGTCGTCAGTTGACGAGTGTTCTCCTGTGAGTGAAGGTGTATTGTGTGCGGCCTGCAGTTGTGTTAGTGTTGTGCTATGTGTAGGGTCTGGGCTGGTAATATGATATAACTAAAATGGGTCTGCAGCCACTTGAGTTTAAGGAATGTCTCACCGACAGTCCTTACTTTCGTGAGAAACTACACGCGCACGAGAAGGAGCTGGACCAGACCAACACAGCCATCAAGTCTCTCATTAAGGAGGTGAAGGATCTTTACCAAGCCGCTCGAAGTAAGTAGAACAACAGTCTTTTTTTATTGAAAATTGCTTTTTGTAAATGGAGAATGACAGGGTTTATCCGGGGTGCACAGTGCAGGGGGCAATGCGGCGTGGAACATCTGCGTTCCAACGGGGGTGGGTAAGCGGTTGGAAGTGGCATGTATGAGAAGCTGGTCACGTTGAGGGAATTCCTCATGATGTAGTGAGGTGAAAACTCTCCGCCGGCGGGAGTCAGACATCCACCCCGTTGGCGATAGAAATGAAGGTCAGGATCGTTCAAAGTCCATCCAAAACCATCGTTAACAATTTCAAACAAACTCGAGAAAACCGTACCTAGCAAGACCCCCAACCAGACCGAACTTTGGGTAACAAAATTCGCAGGATATCTGAAACTCATGATACGCGACTTTCCAGGACTTGTGTTTTTGAGGTTTGAAATAGGTATCTACGCTTCGTGAGGGTAGATTCTATTACTCATATAACCATTGAACCTCCTCCAACCACCCACACTATCTCAGGCTCCTCATAATGAACCCCGATGCTCAAAATAATGAAGGAACGTGACCCGCAGTCATGTGATATGGTCTGACGGGGCGACGCATGTGGGGGAAAAAATATACTGTCAGGCGGTAGAGTTAAAGGCTCCAAGAAAGAGTCACCCCGAGTAGATATAGATACTTATGAATGGTTCAGGGATAAGACATTTGCGTATTAAGATAACAGTGGAGTGAATTTTGATTGTTTTGTGAGTGTGAAGTTAGGTCATTTTTTGAAGTACCTATTAGAGTATATATATATATATATATATATATACTTGCCGTTTTCTGTATATGCAAAGTAGTGCCAGGAACGGACGAAGATAGGCCTCATCCGCTTATATATATATATATATATATATATATATATATATATATATATATATATATATATATAGATAGATAGATAGATAGATGAAGAGCATTTGTGAACGAAAGGGGAAGATAGACTCAGTCGCTTCGCTCATTTTGAAATGGAACGGGGTCATTTCACATGGATAGATGGCCAGGTTCCGTCCAGGTCACAGAGGGTAAGTCAAAGCCTCCAGCAATCAGCCATCCACCGTATTGCCCACGATAGCCATGGGAATGCGATGAATGAGCTTGAGAATTCCCTCAGAGCGCAGCCGATATACAAACCCAGAGCGGCGTGCTGGGTACGATTGTATGTACACATACCAGAGCCGAACGCTCAACAACATGATGGAGACTGCTAGTTAAGTGGTTGAGCGAGTGTGCGGTCATTAAAGAAACAGGTTATGGGTCGAGGGTCTGTGATTTTGCACGCCAACCCCGGCCACCTGCCTGCCTCCCAGTGTCAGCACCGAGGAAAACAAAAGCGAACGAACCAAATTCGTTATAGTCATGCCGTTAGGTTATGTATGTATGACGCTTGTATCTACGTCACGATTCATTTTGAAATATTACGACCATCTTTCTGTTGTTCTACTTTGAGAAATATTACGCCCGTCTGTATGTTGGCCCATTTACGATACTGTAAACATAATATTACGCCCCTTTACGATGCTGTAAGTAATATCATACCCTTATGTATTGGATACGTTTTAAAGATATTGTGCCCACTTCACGTTAAGATATTTTGAAAAAAATCTGACTAAGAAATTATTAGTAGTGGTAGTTGGGACATGTTTTTTACCTCCCAGTCTTCCCATTTCACAATCCTTAAGTTACCTACGGATCATCATGTTCTACATAAGCCGCCTATGATAACTACAGGTATTTAGAGTAGGCCATACACTGATATAACAGAGCCGTGGATTTGTTTTGTCAACCCTAGCATAAAGTGTATGTTCTATGTTGGGCGTCTTGCCCAAGTGAAGCGGGTAGCGCCCACATGTGGGTCTATTATTCAGTTGCATTCGCTCCCCACAGCACCACCACCACAGTTGTTACCTCTACCTACCACAGTCAAGTTTGAATGTGGTAAATACCACACACTCTAAGGCTCTGGCCATGAGAACTTTTCTCCTGTACTCTGGTGTCGATATGTTATCAAACCAACCCGGTGTCTGATCTACCAGCCTGTTCATTGCCGCAGCCCTGCATAAGTTAGGTTAGGTTAGGTGTGTCTTATGCAACCCTCACGAAGACTTGAAACTCATCTTTTTCAGAAATATTTCGGATTTTACCCCCGCGACATTTCGTTTAGTTGCTGGTAATAGATCAAATAGACATGGAGGTATTTATGCCTTTTTTTTTTTTTATATATATACATGTCACTTGAGACGACACGGGTAATTGAGGCCCTAATGAAGGCCATCTCATTAAAAACAAAGCACACACACACACACACACACACACACACGCACATGTATCCTAGCCAACGCCACGTTCCCAGTTTATCGACCATCCCCTAGTGGCGGATGAACAGCTGGGCTGACTGTGCACCAAGTGCCGCGACCAGGATTCGAACGTATGCCCTCCATCCGTGAATGCCTCACAGTCAGGAACGCTGACCGCTACACCACGGAGGTCCACAATGCTTTCTAATGTTCCCAACAATGTTTTTTTTACTGGGTTTTATTTGCATATTCAAACCAGTGTGTCCGTAATCTTTGTATGCAAATTAAGGACCAAATCTTCCAGTATTCTCTGTGTGTATGATGTGTTTCTGCCTTTTAATATGTACATACGTATTTCTACTCTTACCACACTGGTCTATGATTGTCATGTCTCCTCCCTCACGCAAACAGCCTCGAAGGGACCCACTCGTCTGTTGCTGTTCGAATTCCTTTGTGTTCTTTGTATTCCTCTGTTATGTTATGTGTCTGTCGTATTTGTGTGTACGAGTCGTTTCGAATTGTTTAGAATTATCTCGTAATACGAGGTGCTTTGCAGGGGCGTTGTGAATTGGTTACTGAGTCAAGTGTGGGCGGTGGAAAGGCCTAGGACGCGAATGATAAGGTAAAAGTTATCACTTTGGTCGCGATCAGTGGACCGTGGTGACTCGCACACCAGCCTTTTGTTACGGGTCTAATACAATCCATGTCCACCCCACGGGTCGAAGTAACCAGGGTCGTCTTTTTTTCCGGAAAATCCCAAGGTCGTGCACGCATTCGCCCGTTAGTCCACACGACCCCCCCTCCTCTCTCTCTCTCTCTCTCTCTCTCTCTCTCTCTCTCTCTCTCTCTCTCTCTCTCTCTCTCTCTCGTCCAACTGAAGGACGACTTGATGGCTATGTCGTGCAGACGGACCTCACGACCAAGCGCCCTGCGTGTGTGTGTGTGTGTGTGTGTGTGTGTGTGTGTGTGTGTGTCCTGCCCACTAAGGTCGTCTCGCGCCACACAAAACGTTCAGTTGCACTGAGAACGCAGTTGAACAATCTCAAGTTGGACTCGTCTGTGTGTAGCGGCTGCCCTGATTCATACCTCACACTGCACGGGATGTGGTCTGATATACCCCGTTCAAGTACATAGGACGTGTGATAGATATAAGTATATCAAGCTGCGTCGTCAGCATGTCGTATGTCTGTCTATCTAGCGAGAGAGGAGAGACATTTAAGGAAGCGGTTGAACTACACTGTTAACAGTACCTGTAAATTAGGCCAGTTAAGCAGGTGCGTGTGGGACGACACCTGTTCACTGCCTCCGGTAACAGCTGTGTTGCTGGTGGTACCGGCGCTGTAGGCCGGTGGTACACACGAGTTCTGACGTGTACCGTAGTTGGGAGGAGAGGGAGGGAGGGGGGGGGGGCTGGGAGGTAGGTACATTAGTTCTAAATTGTACCTTTGTTTGGGGAGGGGAAGGGAAAGGAGGGATGGGGAGGAGGGTACCGAAATCTGAGGTTCACTTAAGGTCTGTGTCGCCTACAAGTTGTACCTCTCAGACGTTACAACCACTTACTTCGTTGGGGGATGAACACCTAGGGCAGGTCGAGGTCTGTGTCATTTGACCCATAGTATTATTAACATGTGGACGTAATATTTCCCTGGTCTGTGTTAGTTGTGTAATTATTTATATATATCATATATGTCCTTTATCCTTCCTTGGTGTAGTGGTTAGCATCACTGACCATGAGTCAACACGGGCCTGCTCATGCTCGGACCCTCATGTGTTCGAAGCCTGGGCGTTGTAGTCGGCCTACACACAACCCAGGTGCTCATCTTCCTCTTGGGGCTGATTGCTGAATGGGCACCAGCCTGAGCCAGGTACCCAGTCATCGACCAGCTCTGAAGGGGAGGATGAACACCTGGAATTGACTGTGAGCGCAGGAGCGCAAGCCTTGTTGGCTCTGATGTTGTTAATGCTCTGCTGATAACGGCAGGCCGTGGCTGATAACAGGGCTGATACGGATGGCCAGGAGGGGGAGTGGGGCTGACACGATGGTAGTGGGAGGGAGGGAAGGGAGATAAGATAGAGGGAGTAGCGATGGCTGTAACATCAGGAGGGAAGGGACCAAAAAAGAAAAAAAATATTTTACGTGAGAGGGAGAATAATTCCACCTGTAGTGTCGCCCTAGAGGTTGGGTGGGAGTTTAGGGGGAAGGGTCGTACTTGGAGGGTAGGATGGGAAGGGTCGTACATTGAGGGTAGGGTGGGAAGGGTCGTACATGGAGGGTAGGGTGGGAAGGGTCGTACATGGAGGGTAGGGTGGGAAGGGTCGTACATGGAGGGTAGGGTGGGAAGGGTCGTACATGGAGGGTATGGTGAGAAGGGTCGTACTTAGAGGGTAGGGTGGGAAGGGTCGTACATGGAGGGTAGGGTGAGAAGGGTCGTACTTAGAGGGTAGGGTGAAGGGTCGTACATGGAGGGTAGGGTGAAGGTTCGTACTTGGAGGGTAGGGTGGGAAGGGGTCTAATGTTTAATGCTGGGTCGTGTTATGGATGAGTGCACATCAAACTACAGGAGTGGCGGGTCTAATGTATGTGTGTATGTTGTTGCATGTTCGAGTCTTAGATATACGAGCTTCCGTCTTGTCTTGTCGGGGTCGTGATGGTCGTGTGTGTGTGTGTGTGTGTTTGTGTGTGTGTGAGGGACGTCTTCATGATGTGTAGTAGTGTGTGTGTTTGTGTGTGTGTGTAACTCGTGGTATGTGCGTTGCTCTCCCTCATCTGTCACCCATGGCTTTTGTTTACCATTGTGAGGCTCCTGGAGGGACGCTGGCCTTTATTTGCCAGCGTGGCTCACCGTGAGCTCTTGTGTTCTCGTGCCTTTAGCTTAAACCCGCAGCCTTACATTGCTGGACGTCCGTCTGGATATACTTTGTTGTCCAGCGGTACATCTGCACCCACCGTGTGTGTGTGTGTGTGGGTGTGTGGGTGTGTCATGGGTTAGGGGGTAGGGTGAGGGTCATGGGTTTTGTGGTGTGGAGATGTGTGTATGTATTGTGTGTTGATACACAGGTATAGTGTTAAAGATATTAGGGTTTCGCCAAGAGCCAGCGATTGCTCTAAGAGAGAGAGAGAGAGAGAGAGAGAGAGAGAGAGAGAGAGAGAGAGAGAGTGGGAAGGTATGAGCAGGAGCCATATTGGTGTGGGGGCATGGTGATGACACAGGAAGGGGATTCAAGTTTCTATCTTGAGCTGGGTTTTTCCCTGGGCGATCCATGGTCAGGAAGGCCGCTCTCAGCGTTAATGACAGTGCGCCACACCGGCCAGGCCCTGTGTCTGTGTGTGTCTGTGTCTGTGTGTGTGTGTGTGTCTGTGTGTGTGTCTGTGTCTGTGTGTGTGTCTGTGTCTGTGTGTGTGTGTGTGTCTGTGTGTGTTTGTGTCTGTGTCTGTGTCTGTCTGTGTCTCTGTGTGTGTGTCTGTGTGTGTGTGTCTGTGTGTTGCAGCTGATCATGATGCATGTAGCAGCTCAGGCGGACACACGACCGTGGCACACAGAACATAGACTTGGTGTTAGCGGCAGGGGTGTTACCGGACTGCGCCGTGGCTGTGGTCACGCCCTGAGTCTGGAAAACAAAAAGTCATCATCTGTGGACGAAAGGATCAACATTCTCGTCGGGGATCGCCTTAGCCCAAAGGAGTCCCTCATGACCCAGCTACTGGAAGCAGCGCATCCTTGAAGCTGCAGGATCCTTTAGTTAATACATGATAATTGATTATTAAATCATTCATGTATTATCTTACGAATATTTAGCCAGAATAAAGAATTTTCTCTCACTTTTCAAGTTCGGCGATTTAGAATTTGACGTGCGGGAGTTGAGGTGTGACACTGTGAACTGAGGACACGAGGATTGCTTTCGTAAAACCTTGGCTTGTGTCATGGCCTGGCTAGGCCGTGGGTGGTGGTGGGTGGTTCGAGATGGGTCAGTATGTTGGTATACCAGCGAGCGTATACCTCGCCTCGCCTGGGGTTGGAAGGGTTAGGTCTAAGGGGTCCCAGTAGAATAGACGCGTACATACTATTACCACTACTAATACTACTACTACCAATATTACTACTACTGTTACCACTATTACTACTACTACTACTCCTACTACTACTACCACTACCTCTAAATCGGATTCGTCTGAGGGGGGGAGGGTGTCTGTAAATTGACATTTCGATCTAAAAGGCTCGTGTAAATTGGCATCATAGGAAAGTTGCCTGTATATTGGTATTGGAGGAAGGATGCTTGTCAATAGGTATTGGAGGAGAGGAACCTGTAAATTGCCAGTGCCTGCTCGTTTTAAATTGTCCTCTTCAGTACCTCCAAATCGGCACCACCAGATCGGCCCTCGTGCATCGTCTCTTCTTGCCAATCAAACCCCAATTTTCCACAGTCATTTTGCCTTCAATATATATATATATATATATATATATATATATATATATATATATATATATATATATATATATATATATATGACCCCTGAGGCACCACCCAAGCCTCCCACGTTCTAGTAGGCAAATCCTCCACATTCCGAGCTGTAACGGCGTCACTGGCTGCGTCACAGTGCGTAACGGTGTCAGTAGGAGCCCTGGATGACGCACTGTGTTACGGTGTCACGGGAGGCATCACACTTTATGCAGAGGGGTTGGAGAGTGGAGTGTGGATATAGGAGAAGTGAAATCAGTTGTTATAGTAGCAAGGGGGATATAGATATAGAACCTATAGGGGTATAGAAGTCCCCTATATGACTTATCCATAATGGCAGCGGGATATATTGCCATATACCATATTCCTGGCTTCGGCCATATTAGACAAGGTCGTTTGAATACACGCAAGTGCATATAATTTGCAGCCTATTTAGGGGGAAAATTGGGGATGGGACCATCATAAAGTTGGCTAAGTTCTTCGATTGGATTGGTTGAAAATTGGTTCTTTGATTCGTCTACTTGACGGAATATTCTGTACGTCTGCTTGTCAGGAATATTCTGCTTGTTTGCTTGTCCGAATATTCTGCTCGTCTGCTTGACTTGAATATTTGATCCTTGAGCACAATGGGACGACTCTTGAGCACGACGGCACGAACCCTTGAGCACGACGGTACGAACCCTTGAGCACGACGGCACGAACCCCTGAGCACGACGGCACTAACCCTTGAGCACGCCGGTACGACCCTTGAGCACGACGGCACGAGCCCTTGAGCACGACGCTACGAACCCTTGAGCACGACGGTACGTATCCTTGAGCACGAGGCTGGGCCATCGTACCCAAGGGTCGTACCGTCGTACCAAAGGGACGTACCGTCGTACCCAAGGGTCGAACCGTCGTACCCAAGGGTCGTACCGGCGTGCTCAAGGGTTAGTGCCGTCGTGCTCAGGGGTTCGTGCCGTCGTGCTCAAGGGTTCGTACCGTCGTGCTCAAGGGTTCGTGCCGTCGTGCTCAAGAGTCGTCCCATTGTGCTCAAGGATCAAATATTCAAGTGATCGTACCGTCGTGCTCACTCCAACGCCCTGTGGATGCTATGGGCTGACAGAGGTGTCATGGAAGGGTGACAGAGGGGGCATGACGGGAGTGTCATGTGACAGGGAAGGAGACGGTGGGGGTGTCATTAAGAGAACTGGGAACAGATGTGGGTGGGAAAAAGGGTGGAGTAGGGGAGGGGGGGTAGGAAAAGGAGGGTTTTGGGGGTGTCTGAGCTATATATATTTATTTTTGTAACCCCGGGGCTGTCTGTCAGACTGTATATATATGTGTCTGTATATATATATATATATATATATATATATATATATATATATATATATATATATATATGTGTGTGTGTGTGTGTGTGTGTGTGTGTGTGTGTGTGTGTGTGTGTGTGTGTGTGGTGGAGAGAGGGATGATTGGCGATTGGTGGTGGAGATTGGTGGTGAAGAGGGATATAAGCACATAAGGAGGATGGTGTGTGTGTGGGAAGGGATTAGCCAATCAGGTTGGGAGTCTAACGTTGCCCCTTACGGTCATGTGATGTTTGGCTGGACTGTGGCAGATGTCTGGCCTCTCCCTGCGTCATGTGCTCTCCCACCCCTCCTCTCCCAGCCCCCTGTTCTCTCCCATCCCTCCTCTCCCAGCCTCCTGTACTCTCCCATCCCTCCTCTCCCAGTGCCACCTCGTACGCCATGCCCTACAGTGCTATGATGGACTTGTTCTATGCTATGTTATGTCGTGCTGTGCTATGCTACGTGCATCAGTATGGCTGTAATTTCCTTTTTACATACTTGCTCAACGTGAGCAGTAAATTACCCCTACTTGTATTATTATGACAAAATGCGTTTCCTCGTAGGAGGTAAATATTATACTTAATTTACCCCCATCAGTGCCTTGTAGGCGACTCAGGCTCGCAACTCTCGTCCTTATTGCGTCCTGCCGTAAGGTCTATAGTCCCTAGGGTCGTTCCATCTGGTCAGAGGTGTGGGAACCTGAGCCTTACAGTCTCTGGGCATAAGGGCGAGAGTTAGGGAGTTGAGGATGAAGATGAGCCGGTCTTTTGTGGCCTTCTATTGGCCCGGACAGTTTACATGGTGGGATGATGGGACCTTCCCCTCGGATGATGGGACTGTCCCTTAGGATGATGGGACTGTCTCATAGGATGATGGGAATGTTTCCTAGGATAATGGGACTGTCCCTTAGGGTGATGTGGTTGTTTCCTAGGATGATGGGGATTTCTGAGGATGATGGGACTGAGTTCTTAGGATGGATGGGACCCCTGTATTGATAATGGGACTAGGCCCTGAGTCATGAGTGGGACTGGATCCCTTTAGAGGGTATATAAGAGAGAGAGAGAGAGAGAGAGAGAGAGAGAGAGAGAGAGAGAGAGAGAGAGTCTGGAAGAAGAATGAAAAAAAAAAATAGAAAAGAAAAACGCGACCTGCTGCGTACCGTAACGCGGTCGTACGCCAGTGGGTAAGAGCGAGCCCCGGGAGATTACGCCAGCTTGGACCACCCCAGTGGTATGAACACCACACACGACTCCCGTCCGGCCTCAGGGGGGGGGGGAAGACGCTGGTAACCACGCAGTGTGTTCGTGGCGCCCCGGAGATACACCAGCGGTAGTAGCGTCACTTATATAAGTTGTAAGTAATGATAAGTTGTGGAAAGTGATGAAGGTGGAGCGGGGAGCGTTCCTGGCCGTGACGCCTTCGCGGGCCCGCCGACCAGGGTCCAGCGCGTAGGTTCGAGTCCTGGTTGCGGGGAGTCGGTCCACAGTCAACGGGGCTGTTCGTCCACCCCTTGGGGTTTGGTCGATTAAATGGGTACCTGGCTGAGACTAGGATATATATATATATATATATATATATATATATATATATATATATATATATATATATTCTTTTTTTTCTTTCAAACTATTCGCCATTTCCCGCGTTAGCAAGGTAGCGTTAAGAACAGAGGACTGGGCCTCTGAGGGAAGGATATATATATATATATATATATATATATATATATATATATATATATATATATATATATATATATATATATATATATATATGGGATGGCCTTGATTAAGGCCTCAGCTGCCCGTGCCGTCTCATCTACAAATTTAGATACTGGATCTTCGTGGAATCGGGGTTAGCCGAACACCCCAGCCGTCATGGTTCGAATCCAGGCCGTGGGGTATGTACATCACTTTAATCGCTGTCCAGATTCTTCCTTCAAAAGTCTGTATCACATATTTAGATCAAGAGATTACTCGAATGTCACAAATCACAACCTTGTTATGATAATGGGTTGGGGTATATTTAAAACCTTCCTGTTGTGTTGTTCATGAAGAACACACGTGTCTCAGTCTTGTACCTGGATCTTGATACGTTAAATGCCAAGTTCATTTAAATATCAACGGCATTTATTTTTTTATTTTTTTCTCGTGTGACTCTAATGTGTTTACGAACGTCTTAATTTCTGCCTGGAGGGAACTCAGTGCTCACTTCCTGGTGTGGAGTCATTTGGTCGACAAGGTTGGTCTCCCCTGTGTCCTCGTAAGATGCATTTAGTTAGCTAGTGTACCACAGTGTGGTGGTTGTGGAGGCTTATGGAGGTGTTGCTGCTCTTCTTTGTATTCGTTGTAGTGGCTCATCGCCGTCGCCGTGGCTGTGTGTGTGACATCTGGACTGGTGGTTGTAAACGAGGTGTGACTGGGTCGGTCGGTGTCAAGATTTGAGTATTGTGTCTAAGTTCCGTGGCTTGCGCGGAACCTGACGTTTGTATTCTGGTGTTGGGAGCGAGGGAGGTGTAGCCAGTGTGTGTGTGTGTGTGTGGAGAGAGAGAGAGAGGGAGAGAGAGAGAGAGAGAGAGAGAGAGAGAGAGAGAGAGAGAGAGAGAGAGAGAGAGAGAGAGGAGGTATGGGTGTCGTGTATGGGCGTGGCCCCACACAAGGCTCCAGGCATGACGGTTGTGGTCGTCGCGTGACTTGATGGGAAAGATGTGTGCCTTCC
Organism: Panulirus ornatus; assembly: GCF_036320965.1. Lineage (NCBI taxonomy): Eukaryota > Metazoa > Arthropoda > Malacostraca > Decapoda > Palinuridae > Panulirus > Panulirus ornatus. The sequence goes on from NC_092274.1 coordinate 1,554,289, forward strand.
CCAACACCTCTCTCTCTCTCTCTCTCTCTCTCTCTCTCTCTCTCTCTCTCTCTCTCTCTCTCTCTCTCTCTCTCTCTCCCTCGTGAGAGTAGCGACAGCCAGAGTCTCGAACAGGTGCATTTTAGGTTTCGAAACCTGTCATGTTTATTCTCGAATGGCGTTCATTTTGTCTCGCATGGCGACATCTTCGACGTCGAATAGCGATCTGTTTTGGCCTGCCTCTCGTCTCCAGGTTCGAAGGATCCGGCCTGCCATTCTCTCTCATCGTGGACACTGCAGTACGACAGCGTCACGTGATGTTGTTCGGTAACGCATGTGTTCCCCGTCGTCATATTTTGCCCCTTGGGGAAATAATGAAACAGAATTGATGATACCAATTGGGGTCGTTTTCAGTACCATTTGGTTAAAGTTGCTGTTGATAAGTTACACAAACGAGACTTAGTGAGTGTAAGTGCGTGGATTTTTCATATGTTTAGTATTTTTTTTTCTTCCAAGTGTCACAGACTTTTGATTGCTCTCTCTCTCAGGATGACAGATGGGACGGTTCTTGTGTGAGCCAGGCGACGTAATCTGGGATCAAATAACGAAAAGGAAATTGAAGATCTTTTCCTATTTTGACAGCATTGTATGCAAATGAGTCCCTTGTTTTATGGTTGTCACAAGGGCAAGGTTACGCTTCGCCTCATGCTTGGCAGACTAGCCTCACAAGCTCATATTATGAGGGGATTACAGTCCTCCCACAACCACACCGCGTCCTCTAACAGCTTGATGGACAGAGAAGGAGGACAGCAGCTTGGTGCCAGACCCAGCAGTGGGGGTAGAAGACCTCCCAAACCATCGTAAGGAGCTGAGGTGCCAGACCCAGCAGTGGGGGTAGAAGACCTCCCAAACCATCGTAAGGAGCTGAGGTGCCAAACCCAGCAGTGGGGGTAGAAGACCTCCCAAACCATCGTAAGGAGCTGAGGTGCCAAAGCCAGCAGTGGGGGTAGAAGACCTCCCAAACCATCGTAAGGAGCTGAGGTGCCAGACCCAACTGTGGGGGTAGAAGACCTCCCAAACCATCGTAAGGAGCTGAGGTGCCAGACCCAGCTGTAGGGGGTAAACTTCATTCTTAGGGCTTGTTGAGCATGGCCTCCTCATGTCCAACATAGTGACACCTCCTCATAGCAGGCTGCAGCAAGAGTGGGAGACGGAGATGGGGTCGTGGTTCGGGGCACTGGGGTCGTGCAGAGTCGTGTGACCTCGGCGACTGTGTGAGAAATAATGTTGTTACCGAAACTACCAGTGTGTGTGTGTGTGTGTGTGTTCGTATTGGGGTGTGGACAAGGGGCCCCCCTTTCCCTACTAAGGAACGCGGTACCAGAGGCAACGAGTGGAACGACCTTGTTAGTCATTATCGTCGGTTAGCCACAACATCGTTAGGACCTGCGTCATTATTGTACTCGCCTCGTATATGATTACCTTCCTGTTACCTTCACGAATGATGGTTGGTGTGAGGGAGCGTTGGTGTGCTCTGGGGGTGTAAGGAGGTGTTGGTGTACTCTGGGGGTGTGAGGGAGCGTTGGTGTACTCTGTGGGTGTAAGGAGGTGTTGGTGTACTCTGGGTTTGTAAAGGGGTGTTGATGTACTCTGGGGGAGCGTTTGTGTACTCGGGGGGGGGGGGGGTTGTAAGGAGGTGTTGGTGTACTCTGGGGGTGTGAGGGCGTAAGCGTCCTCTCGGGGTTAAGGAAATAGTGATGTTCTCTGGGGTTTGTGTAGTGATTTCCAGGTAGAGGACCTGCAAAACCATCGTATACGGATATTACCATAGTATCATCTGTTTTGATCGGCGGATGAACAATGTTCGTAGGTGAGCCTTTGAATGTGTTAAGATGGTGGTGATTGGAGGGAATTGCCCTCGCCCATCATTAAACCTTCCTGGTGATTTCCGGGTGGTTAAACAGGTCATTTTGGAGGTTCGTAGGTCATCAGCTGGGCCTCAGGTGGGCGGGGCGTGAGTGGGGAGGGTGGGCGTGGTTCAAGGACGCTAGGGGGCGGGGCAGTAAAAGTATTGCCATATGTATGGCTCCCGTTTTTACACACACATGATCCCTGTACCCATGACCAACATTTGTTTATAAGTATATAAAATACACATGAATTCACTTATACATGTAGCTAATACATTAAGTAGCTGAATGGTGATGTATTTGAAGACTACATCACTCACCCAGCTGTGATCTGGTCATGTATTTCAGACGTTTTGAGTTCGATGTTAGAAAGTAGATCGAGATGATGATATATCGCTAGTTCGCCAGTGCGAAGCTGGCCCGCGGAAGCTCAAGGTACCGCATCGCCGGGTGAAAAAAAAGGGGGTTAGGGGTAGGGTGGAGATCATGGTCCGTAGCGTTCCTTGTTCCTGAGACGTACGTATTTACGGACGGTACTGGCTGACACCACCTCCTCACCCCCGGGTGCATACAGAATCTACTGGCACTGATGAGCATGTGAACATGACACGTTCTGATGGTGTTCTCAGTACAGGTTGGAGAACATGCAGAACGCAGAGGAACGGTCTAAGAACAACCAATATATAAGATAGACTACAGAACTGAATTCTTAATGCTGGACTGATTACAAAATCTACCGTTGATGGTAAACGTTACAGAAGTAGTTGAAGATACAGTGTGTGTGTAATTGCCGTCTTGGATGGGAGGGGAGGGATATTACTTTCATGGGACCCCGTCTCCCTCTCGTGCGTGTGTGTCTGTGTGTATGACCTTGCTGGAGTGTGGTGGGGGAGGGAGGGAGGTGGTATTAATTGGGGAAGGTATATAAATTGCGTCAGGGGAAAGGGAGGGAGGGAGGGGGGAGGGGGTTATGCACGTCTGCCACACGCCCCCCTGTCTGTTGACAGTGGCCAGGCCAGGAACCACACACACACACACACACACACACACACACACACACACACACCCTGAACCAGCCTCTACACATAAACTATTTTTCTGATATATCAACAGTTGGTCGTCTGCCTCACTCGTTATAAAGCTGAATTTTTGACGGAAAAAGTATATTAGTCAAACTTACGGCGATTACAGTTTTTACTTTTCCAAAAGAATGAATAGAGAAGTGGGCCAAATGAGGATTTTTCCCTCTTACGCTCAGTCCTCTGTTTTTAACGCTACCTCGCTTACGTGGGAAATGGCAAATATGTGTGTGTGTGTGTGTGTGTGTGTGTGTGTGTGTGTGTGTGTGTGTGTGTGTGTGTGTGTGTGTGGAAGATATATACAAATATGGACACTTCTGCTGGTGATTGGAGCGTGTCTTTTAAGCCACCCATGGATCTCGTATATGGTAAATACACAATTGTTTCTATCTATTTATCTTATTCTTGCTCATATTTCGCTCTGGTCGTGTCGCAAAATCCGGGCTCTGGGACCAGACCTTCTCGTCTTTCACGTGGGTGTATCTCATTCCCTTGCCGGAGACCGTAGTCTGTTTACTTGGGATGAGTATATACGTGTTTCAGCGGCCGTGGATACTAGGAAAAAGGTCAGACGGCTTTATTGTGTGTAGGAGAAGGGAAAAAATGAAATGCACCCCAGACAGCAGGATTCGAACCGCTACCATGTGTGTGTGTGTGTGTGTGTGTGTGTGTGTGTGGAGTTTTGGACGCAAATATAAGGAGGCTAGGGTACTCCCACACAGTTGTTAGTAGTTCATCCCCCCATATCTCTCTCTCTCTCTCTCTCTCTCTCTCTCTCTCTCTCTATATATATATATATATATATATATATATATATATATATATATATATATATATATATATATATATTCCTATGAGTCCACGGGGAAAATGAAACACGAAAAGTTCCCAAGTGCACTTTCGTGTAATAATCACATCATCAGGGGAGACACAAGGGAGAAATATAACAGTCAGTTGATATACATCAAAGAGACGAAGCTATGACGTTTATACAGAGACAAGCGACAGCTTCGTATCATAATACAGATGGTACTCTGGCCCTGTGTGAAAGGCTCGTCTGTAGGAATGACGCACACACCCAGAGTTTAGTATACAGACAATATGTAGGAAATATATTTCGGAGTCATAGGAAGATTGAAGGTAGGTGAAGATCGTATATTGTCCAAGTCACACATCATGAAGAACAACGGTTCAAAGATTGAAGAACAACGGTTCAAAGATTGAAGAACACGAGTCTAATGATTAAGCCCTGTGGAACGCCACTTGGTACTCCATATCCTGTGAGGGAAAGGCACGTTCTGAGACCATAATCTGCCGGATAAAAATCCTGCATTCCACCGCTGGTATGAACAAGATCCTACGCGACTGGACGGATGTGAACATTTTTGCCAAAAGTCACCCATGGGAACGCCGTGAGGAGAGTGTTCTTCCCGCGCATACCGCCCCGTCTTTCCTGCTTGGGTTCTGTCGTTGAAAGGAAGGAGAGATGGCCGAGGGAGGATTATGATGCGTATCAACGCCTCATTTAAACCTGGCATATCATCAACACATAAATAGAAAGAGAAAGAAATACGTGATATACCAGTGTTTCGACAGTAGATTTGGGGATTCGACGAGAGAAAACGGGTGTGCTGGATTGAAAAGCCGTGGGGAAGAAAAAAAAAATATAGACATTCATCTTGATACAGTAAGATTGTGTGTGTTGGGGGTAGGGGGGAGTGGAAGACGACCTTGGGGCTGTGTCGTGGGGGTCAGGCTGCCTCGCCGGACCACAGCCGCACACCGGATGCCCCACGGCCATCTTGCCTCATCCCCCCCCCCGGCTTCAAACATACCTATCTATGTCTTGCTTGATGCCATGTTCTTTTTTTTTTTTAAGTCTACCCTAATATATAAACCCCCACCCACCAAAGGCTTCATATTTACAGCGAATAAGTGGCTTTTCAGTCACAGAGGTGAAATTACCTGAGAGATACGTGGTTGTTGGGTATAAAGGAGTTATATTCGCCCGGGGGGAAGTTGATACTGCTGTAGGTAAGTGGGTAAAAATGTAAACATTTGATGCGGTGAGTTAGAGGCCGCGCCATCGGCCTGCGCTCTTGCCATATCCCCATCCCACATTAACTTCTCCCTTCTATAAATATGATGTATCCGAGCTGAGGCTCTGCTCTATAAGGTCTGCGAGACCCTCTCTATATAAGCTCAGATCTCATGCTTGGCAAGATCCTTAAGTATTTGTTTACGACAATGGCTGAGGAATCCATTGTCTCAAATTTCGGTTGACAAGCTCGGCGGGGGAGTTGCCGCGTATGTCTAAGCTTTCATTTTTTTTTCTCCACGCGAAAAAAAAAATTCCCCAGTGAGATCGTCAAGTTAATCTGATAATTCCACTGGACACGTCAACCCTAAAGTGTAATTGTTCCATTTCAGGGCAAGCCAAAGCCAGAGTCAGAGCCGAGTTATCGATACGTTTAAAAAAAAATGATTGCGATTAGACAAGCGTTCGAGTATAGATTATATCCTTCAGAGCTCCATTACTGCTATGGGTTGTAACTAATACAGACGAATGTAAGTTTCGTGAAAGGGATAGATAGCGAGGAGGGTGACATCCCGCGTGCCCCAGATATCTTAATGAGCAGGAAGACGCCATACTGCTGTTGCTTCCCCCGTGGCGCCGTTATTTGTAACCCCCCTCTTCACCCCCCCCCCCCTCCCTCACTGACAATTATTTTGACCCAGGACGGATCTAGTACCACCGAAGGCACGGTATCCTTTCCATTTGTGTATCATCGACTGTCCACTGAATCACCCAGATGAATCACAGAGGATTCAGTGCGTGAGATAAGATTTCCCATGTGCCTATCGTGTTTGTGGTGAGACGCGTACGCCCCAGAGGACGCCTAGCTGTACCCACAGCGGACAAATGATTAGGCCGCCATTTAGCGCGCTTTCCACCCTCCAGTGTAAAGCCTCGGGCATGTGGACCAGAGTTATGGCTAGTTTGGGTGGTCTGCTTAGCCTCAATATGTTGTTAAACTTGGGTGTAAGTTTTGGCGACGAGTCCTGGTGAATGATATGGTACATCTGTAATTGTGTAAATATTCAGTGGGATCCGTAACACTAATGTAAATATTCAGTGGGTTCCGTAACACAAATGTAGACATTCAGTGGGTTCCGTAACTTAATAGAATAAAGTTCTGGATATTATTTATGTTTTAACCTTGGATTTTTTCCGTTAGGGAAGGCTTTCTCTACCCCCACAGCTGGGCCCAAAGTTCGTGTTCTTGCATATTTAAACACGAACGTTCGTGGTGGTGGAATGTCACTGACGAACGCGCGTGGTGAGGTGACTATAGAGGAGGGAGAGGAATAGAGACCTGTTATTATGATGTGGCCGACCCGTAGGGTTGGTTTGCCCTAGGGATGCAATGGGACTCTGGGCCATGTCGCGCACGAATGATTCCCTCAAGTATTTCGCCCAGCTTCAGCTGGCTCAAGATAGAGCTGTGAATATATTTCTCAATGACTGGTGGGAGGGTCAGGTTTTGGGAGGGGTATTTTAGAGGGTTCGTTGGAGTGTTGAATGGAAGGGTGGGTTTTATGAAATGACCCCCTCAGTGTACCTGATATTTACCCATGTGAAACTGCCTTCCATGTGCACGGTCGGGCTACAATTTCTCCTACACCGAGAACTGTTGCAATCACCTCTCGACTTGTGGTTTTGCCCGGTGGACGTGACTGACTTCCAGAGCGCCACTTGACGGCGCCTTATAAGATTCTTGAGCTGGAAGAATATTCATATATTGGTCTCCAGCAAACACTATATTAAAGAAAGTATTCTGCCTCATATATATATATATATATATATATATATATATATATATATATATATATATATATATATATATATATATGGCTGAGGATTCATTCAGGATTGACAGAGAACTGAATATATCATCTTGATTCTCTCTCTCTCTCTCTCTCTCTCTCTCTCTCTCTCTCTCTCTCTCTCTCTCTCTGCCAAAGAAAAGTAAAAAAAAAAAAAATTCCATTATTGGAGGAGGGAGTGAGTCAGGTTGCCTTATATATGCTGCACCAGTCTTGTGCACCAACACTATAATGGGAAGGTCATCTCTCGATGGTCGACATATGTAGAGATGATGAAACCACTTTGTACGTCACGGGTGTTGTATGTAGATAAGTCCTCCACTGGTAATGGTGGTGGTCGTTATTTCCTCCTGGTGTTAGTATCTGGTGACATCTGGCAGTGGACCAGCCAGTGATGTATGTAGTCTTATCTTATTAGTTCCTTATCTTGGTACACTTATCAAGCGATTATGCCTGGTTTAGAAACTGGTTTTCGTTTGCTGTGGGTAATGTGGCTTTATTCAGTCGGCTGGTCTGTCTTTTTGGACTTTCATTACCATGGTTGTTATGCTCGTTAGGGGACAGATGATCGTGTGCGGTCGTTGACCTTATTAGATAAGCGATGCGTTGCGATATAATTAGTCTCGTCATGGGAGGGATCCAGTGGCCCGTTGACATGTTCGCTGGACGAGTTGATCGCCAGCTTCAGTACTGCCATTTATATTTGTTTAAAGCCTTTAAATTAATTAGAATTCATTCGCTATTGCCACTGTAATGTTGGTACAAGCTCCATATTCTTTCTCTAGTAACTATTTTATTACTCATGCGAGACTCATGACTCACTGTGTGGGTGAGGGAGGATGTGTTTACTAAACATCGCGGACTTAATGCCCCGCTAAAATTACCTCGTGTTTACAAAATCTTGGTATACGTTCGTGTCGGTGTTTACGTTGTTATATTCATCCTCGTTAACGACCACCTTCCCTCGTATGCTAGACTAACCAGACCACCGTCGGCTTTAAACAGCTGGTAATTAATTGTCCCACCGAGAGATCAACAATTTAGGACCATTATAGAAAACGGGAGGTGGATGAATGTCATGCAGTTATGGTTATCCTAGTCCAGTTAACTTGGCTACCACACGTTCATGGTAGGAAGTAGGGAGAGAGGAAAGTAATTGGTTCCCAGTGATTGTCGGTTTGCGGCAGGGGTGCATGATGTCTCCATGGATGCTTAATTTGTTTATGGATGGGGTTGTTAGGGAGGTGAATGCAAGAGTTTTGGAGAGAGGGGCAAGTATGCAGTCTGTTTTGGATGAGACGGGGGGGGGGGGGGATTGCTTCATGTGTGGCGGGGTGGCGATGCGAATGTATGAAGGCAGCAAGTATGAATATGTACATGTGTATATATGTATATATCTGTGTATGTAAATGTATGTATACGTTGAAATGTATAGGTATATATATGTGCGTGTGTGGGCATTTATGTATATATATGTGGGTGTGGGTGGGTTAGGCCATTCTTTCGTCTGTTTCCATGCGCTGCCTCGCTAACGCGGGAGACAGCGACTAAGTATAATATGAATAATAGTATAATACGTTCATGGTAGTGTAGTGGTGTGGTGGGATAGAGGGCGTGGCTGGCTCGTGGTGAGGTGTGGTAAGCGGGCGTGGCATATGGTGTGTGGGGTTCGATCCACAGAATGATAAAGATAATAATTATTATTGAATTGATGGCTTTATTATTATTATTATTATTATTATTATTGTTGTTGTTGTTGTTGTTGTTGTTATTATTAAGGTGCCATTAGCATTCATATGTTAATGTTTACATTTAGTGTTACTGTTTCAAAATGAGCACTTTATGAATACATTAAGATTAATTGTATTTATGTGTAGGCTTATCCATGCTTGTAATATTCTCTGGCGATGCTGTCCACGTTAAGAACGCAAAGTAATTTTCCAAAATGCGTATCTGGATTTCCGTTGGTAATTGCTCTGCCGTTACCCAAGTTTGCCTACTAGGATTACCCTCATTAACCGTAGTCATTACCATAGGTATGCGCCAACATTACAGGTCAATGGTCATTCTCCAGATGGCAAACATTCACACAGTTTTACATTATAATGTTTTTCCGTTTTCTATAATAGGATCTGTTCTGTTTTTTATGATCATTAGTATTTCGTTTTTTTTTTGTGATAGTGTTGCTATGTATTAGGGGAGGGGGGCCTTCTTGTAAAATGGTGTTTGTATATATATATATATATATATATATATATATATATATATATATATATATATATATATATATATATTGTTGTGCTTTGACATATTTACTAACGTGCTTTATGAAAGGGCCACGTAAATATATGTATTTATATTAGAATTATATTTCTGTATTTCAGGTAAGTTCACCATTGCAACCAATATGGATTTTCTGACGTGAGGACACAGATCTGGCCAGAGGTGAAGTACTGCATTACACTGTGTGGCTGTATGAAGCTGTAGTACTACATCTGAACGACTGTAGTACATGTTGTAGTACGGTTAAGTGAGCTGTAGTAGATGCTGTAGTAGTTAAGTAGCCGTGTAAGTGTATTAAAAGTGGCGAGGTTTAAGTGAACGACGCGGAGGAGAGAGAGACAGGTATGTCCGGAATCCCCTGATGTGAAGAACGTTTTTATATAAACGTTTGTGTCGTGTCGTGGCCTTGAGAACGTTTCCTCTCCCCCCGCCACACCTACCTCACCATTAACCCCGGACATTCCACGCTCATTTTTCGGCATCGTTCACGCTCTGGTAGGCTTGCGCCACGCTGGGGAGAGAACCCATGTAATCTTTTTTTTTCTCAATGTGTTTAAGGAATACTAATGATGTTGACAATAAACTAATCATTGAGATGAAATGGACCAAAAGGATGCAGTGCTAAACACACATTAAGGCTTGACCAGGGAGAGAGTTCAGCAGGTCATGGGGAGAGGGGAGGATAAAGGACTGAAAGCAAGGATCACCCCATCCCAAGTTCACATATCTCATGTGGTGGGCCTTGTTATCCCACCACATGACTGCCTCTGTTGCACTTGTTGCCATGGTAACGCACCCCGCTTCTGACGTCACTGCCTGCCCCGCCCCGCCATGCCTCGCCCCGCCCACGTGGTTGGGACGTCACTCGCTCCTACGTGTTTTTTTTTTTTTTATCAATTTAACCTTGTCTTTTGGAAGCTCAACTAGCTCTTTCAGTCAAAGTTATAAGGTAAGATAAACAGGATATACTATGATATTGGGATTTTTTTTCTGAGATGTTGGGAAGTAAATCTAGAATTGATATATCCAGGAACATATGGCAACTCGAGGTTAATTGCCTGCCCAACTAGGATATAACGGGAGTGTCTTATGGGCGAGGTTTGTCAGGTTCTGGGGTGTCCTACTGCTTGCTGTGTCTCAGGCCTCTCCTAAATAGGTAGCATACGTGTGCGATCCACATCCTTTGTAAGGGCATAGTGCGCTGCTAGCTGAATTGATAAATAAAAGAAATTGGTAACTCGAGCGTGAAGGAGGGGCTGCCATGTACCACCTTCGCATCGAAATACAAAATGATAATGGAATAAAGTGAAAAATGACTTTAAGAGAATTAACATGAGTTTTGGAGGAAGGGAATAATAGCTCTTTTAAAAAGGAATCAGGTGGTAGCCCTTTAGAGAGACGAGAAGGTAAATCAAGAGAATTCCAAAGCTTATCGGTGTACGTAAGGAAACAGACTAGACAATGTCCTGCGGTATATTTTCAATTTAACAGGTGTAAAGCGCTCATAAGATGAATCCAGTGATTGATCCGTAAGGGTTCGTGTTGATTTGATATACCGACGTGTATAGCAGATGTGTCCTTCCTTCCACAGCAGGAGTTGATTACAAATTCTAGGAATCTGTGGTTTACCATACGTGTAGTTTATGTGTCATCTGTTTATATACTGGGATATACGTTATGCCTGTGTGTAAGAATATCTTTCTGTAGTGGCGTGATTGCTCCACAAATGTATAGACAAGAAATAGATAACTAGAATTGCATAAATATATATTTTTTTTGTATTATACTTAGTCGCTGTCTCCCGCGTTAGCGAGGTAGCGCAAGGAAACAGACGAAAGAATGGCCCCACCCACCCCCATACACATGTATATACATAAATGCCCACATACACACATATACCTATACATTTCAACGTATACATACATATACATACACAGACTTATACATATATACACATGTACATTTTCATACTTTCTGCCTTCATCCATCTCGTCGCCACCCCGCCACACATGAAATGGCACCCCCCTCCCCCCGCATGCGCACGAAGTAGTGCTAGGAAAAGACGAAGAAGGCCACATTTGTTCACACCCAGTCTCTAGCTGTCATGTGTAATGCACCGATACCATACATATATACGTGTGTGTGTGTGTGTGTGTGTGCCAAAAATGGCCAGATGTATGCATCACCGTTAGAAATATTTACGTTTATTGTAATGAAATCTGTTTTAAACTGTTATCCTTTGTGAAAGAACATCCACAACCCACGTGCCTATTGTAATTTACAATATGTCATTTGTATCAGTAGGATCTATAGAGAGTTTATCATCATTAATTGGCTCGATTGTCATTGGTTAACTGGCTTGACTATAATGGTTGATAGTGACCTGGAGGTCATCAGGCCAGGCCCTGGTTTGTTAGAGAAGGGTAGGTCGGCTGTGTGGAGCTGCGGCATCCAACAGCTTGGTCGACCAGCGGCCCAACCCCGCAGCCAAGGGCTCAGCTCTGGCTATTGTGTGGTTGTAGATGACCCCAGAAGATTTGACCAGCACGTTTGGTGACGTAATTGTTTTCTATGTCTTGAGTATATGTTTAATTGTAGTAGTAGAATATAGTCACGAGACCGCGCAGGGCATAGGTTCGAATCCTGGTTGCGGCAGGTGGTCCACAGTCAATCCAGCTGTTCATCCACCCTTAGGGGTTGGTCGATGAAATGGGTACCTGGCTCAAGCTAGGATATATATATATATATATATATATATATATATATATATATATATATATATATATATATATATATATATATGTGTGTGTGTGTGTGGAAGGTCTGTTATGTATATACAGATTTCAGTGATGCGTATCACTTGAAGCAGGAATCAGTTGGCTTGGTCAAGGAGAACCTCTGTCTCCCTACAAGTATCTCCTGGCCGGAAGCAGATACTTGGAGGGTTTACTCTTCCTCCTCTCTCTCTCCTCTCTCTCTCTCTCTCTCTAGTCTTGCCGTGGCCCAGTGTTTGAGTAGGGCGGGGGGGTGGGGGGTGGGGGGGGCTTGAAGTGGTTAGCATCTCTTCCTGTTTGAGGCGGTGGACGGCATGCCGGTGCACGTATATATATGTATGAATGTGAGTACGTACGTATGTATATAAATGTATACGCTAGCAGATTCGGACCCTCCGGGCCCTTGTGGCTGCTGAGATGGTCAGCACCACACAGACCAGAGGACCAAGCCGGGGTGGTCTGCCCGAGAGAGAGAGAGAGAGAGAGAGAGAGAGAGAGAGAGAGAGAGAGGCTGGGTGGGGTGGGGGGGGGGGCTGGGGTGTCACAAGGAAAGAGACAGCTTTACGTGTTGGGGGGAGGTGGGTGTCAGCTCAGGTCACACGGCGCCTGACGCTGCTCACCCGCGAGATTATTCTCCCCCACACACTCCCGCGTCTACCGCCCCACGCACGACGCACACCCCAGCATCCATAGCACATCCGGTGGCGGGGAGGAAACTAGGCGGGGTGGGAGCGGGGAGGAGGCTGACCCCTCCTTCCCATATGGCCTGGGTCGTGGGGTGCTGCTGGGGGAGATGGACGGTAGGGGGGTCATGAGGGACTGGCCCTGGGAGGCCATGTGACGTGTCGCCTCACACATGACCTTGACCAGGTCAGTGGTACTTGATGGGGGGATTGTGTGAGTGTGGTACTTGACGGGGGGGGATGTATGTGTATGTGTGAGGGTGGTATTTGACGTGGGGGTGAGTGAGGTCGGTACTTGATGGGGAAAGTGTATATGTATGTGTGTGTGTACTTGACGGGGGGGGGGGGGTGAGTGAGGTCGGTACTTGACGGGGGGAGAATGTATGAGGTTGGTTTTCAGTCGTCATAATGAAGGGGGTTGGTCGTCTCACTCAGTCATACCGTCGCAATTAAGTGGTTAGAGAGAAGAGGGGGTTCGTGGGAGAGCCTGGCTGACACTCTCTCTCTCTCTCTCTCTCTCTCTCTCTCTCTCTCTCTCTCTCTCTCTCTCTCTCTCTCTCTCTCATAACCTCTACCATTCCGTACACACCCCTGGGGGGACCCAGCGCCGTGACTTGTTAAGTACAACTTAAGTTGTTCTTTATTATGAAGGTTGTGTGTGTGTGTGTGTGTGGTGGGTGAGGCCATTGTGGTGGTGCGGGGGATGACTCAGGCGGTACAGAGGTTGCCTTATCTGAGGGACAGCACGTCACAAGGTGTGTGTGTGTGTTTGTGAGGTATGGATAGACCGGGGCTCTTGTGCTCTCTCTCTCTCTCTCTCTCTCTCTCTCTCTCTCTCTCTCTCTCTCTCTCTCTCTCTCTCTCTCTCTCTCTCACACACACACACACACACACACACACACAACGTTTAGGATTCGGTAAGCTGGTTACATGTGCTTGTTTCTATCCCGCCCCCCCTCACCTGGGCACGTGTGGCGAACTGTGTGAAGACTACATGCCCTGTGGTGTAGATGACGTATAGCTTCGAGGAGGAGCTCCGAGTTCGAGAGTCACCTCCACCGAGGTGTAGCGTGTGGGAGGTCGTCCTCGAGGATGAGGTTTACTTCCTCAAGGTCCACCTCTGACTTTATTCTCAAGGTGTAAGGGAAGGGGTCACCCCCCATCCCCACACTTGAGCGAGGGTCATGTAGCGCACTAACCGCTCTGTTGTTCTGGCAGAGGCTTCGGACCAGCGACATACCGGAGCTTCGGAGCTGTTCGACCAGCCTCGGATGCCGTAACTGTTCGACCAGCCTCGGATGTCGTAACTGTTCGACCAGCCTCGTAACGAAGCTTCAGAACTACATACTCCTTTCCTTTCTTTTTTCCCTCGCAGACCTGTCGTCCACAGCTGCATTGCCCCCCTAACCACACAGACCTCACCCCACCCAGTTTCTGACCCAGAAAATGCCCAGAAATGGCTGAAAATAGACAGAGGTTCAGGCGGGACGGGGCTGATGTGTGTGTGTGTGTGTGTGTGTGTGTGTGTGTGTGTGTGTCTGTACAAGAAAGATGATGAGGGTACGTGCTGCCTCACGCCGCATCACCTGACCTGTGGTCGTGTGGGTTAGCACCTTCCTCCCACGAGGTGGCCACCACGGGCCTAACCCCTTCAGGTTACACCCCCTCTCACCCTTACCATCACCCTTCGTAAGGCTCATAGTCGTTGTTGCAAGCTGCCCCCCCCCCCCCTCCCGACGCATGACTACACTTGCGTCAGGAGACGGAAGTCTGGTCGCAGGACGTGCCATTCATTGTCGTAGGATCATAAGCTTATGGTCGTAGGCTCTTACGTTATTATTTTCATTTTTTTTTTTTTTTTGCGATTCCTGTCGCAGGTTTACGTTCATTGTCGTAGGTGGGTTTACGTTTATTGTGGTAGGCTAACGTTCACTAACGTAGGCGGTTACGAATGTGAGGTAATGTATACACTTGATCGCCGTTTCCCATGTCAGCGAGGTAGCGACACTAAACAGACGAAGGAAGACCCATCCACTCATATATACATACATGCACATACACATACATATCAACATATTCATATATACACACATAAACATGCATATACATATATACACACGTACATACATATTCCAACTTGCTCGCCTTCATCCATTCCTGGCGCTACCCCGCCCCACGAGGAAACAGCATCATTGCCTCAGCGAGGTAGATCATTTGGAACAGTACGTCCCAAATATCCTGTCCATGCGATTTTCAGAGCGCAAGAGGAGAGTTGATCAGGGAATCCCGCGTTGGAAAGTGTGTGTGTGTGTGTGTGTGTGTGTGTGTGTGTGAGGCGGCACTTATACCACTCTTGCCTCGAGTGTAAATAAACTCACGTGGCTGTTGATGTGATGCACTTACCTCCCCACCATTACCTTAGGGTAACAACATACCCCTCCTCCCCACCTCCACATTGCCTCACCACCACTCCACCCTGATGTAGTCTTTCCTTAATTAATGAACACGGGAGTGTTGTGTGTGTGTGTGTGTGTGTGTGTGTGTGTGTGTGTGTGTGTGTGTGTGTGTGTGTGTGTGTGTTGGGGTGAGAGGGCGCTCTCTTGGGATTGAGGAAATAATGGCTCTCAGGTGTGTGTGTGTGTGTGTGTGTGTGTGTCTTGTGGTAGCAGAACTCAGACAGCTGGAGTTTTTACAGGCGATGGGCTAAAGGCCTTAACGTAGCCCGCCATGTAGAAGAGAGAGAGAGAGAGAGAGAGAGAGAGAGAGAGAGAGAGAGAGAGAGAGAGAGAGAGAGAAGAGTGAGGGGTGACCTGATCACAGTTCCTCGAGAGATGGAAGGACAGCTCCCCTCCTCCATGAGAGTTGGGTCATGCAGGACGACACCAGTGGGTGGGGCGGGAGGAGGAGGAGGAGTGGGGCTTATGGGCGGTGACCTCTGCATGGTGGCGAGAGAGACAGAGAGAGAGAGAGAGAGAGAGAGAGAGAGAGAGAGAGAGAGAGAGAGAGAGAGAGAGAGAGAGAGAGAGAGCTCATGATCAATACCCCCATCACGCGCCTCCCCATCTCTCATCAACGCCACCCTTCCATGCCCCATGCCAGGACCCCATTCAGTCATCAGTCACCCCCGCCTCCATGCCAGCCAGGACCCCAATCAGTCATAAGTCACCCCCGCCTCCATGCCAGCCCATTCAGTCATAAGTCACCCCTGCCTCCATGCCAGCCCATTCAGTCATAAGTCACCCCCGCCTCCATGCCAGCCCATTCAGTCATAAGTCACCCCCGCGTCAGTCATCACCTCCCCTGCCGCGGGTGTCCCTTTTTCTGTGGGGTTCCCGCAGCGCTCAGGAAGTCGGCCACGTCCACCGGACGGAACCACTGGGTCTGTAGCTCTTCATAGACCATCACAGTCTCCTAAGATGGGGGTGGTTAGAGACGCTGGAGTGGCACACATCCTCTCCATGGGTTGCCGCAGGTTCAGAGCTGCGCTGCACTCAGCAGCAGGGTAAGGTTGAACTACCCCCGGAGTAAGAAGTTTTTGAAAGGGGATTCTTTAGGATCCCCGTGTTTCCAGCTGTATTTTTCCACAAGGGCCCCCACCCTCTCTAGGTGTTCCCGTAGCTTCAAGGCTGCGCTGCAATCAGCAGCAGGGTAAGGTTGGACTCCCCCCTAGAATGAGAAGCATCCGGACGGGATTGTACGTAGAATCAGGTCGTGTCGCAACGTCCACCACACTGCTAGTAATTAGCAAAACTATTTAGATATTCAGCACATTTCCTCCCCCAAAACGTTTGATTACTCCAAAACGTTTAATTATCATAATTAGGACAACAGTTAAGTAACACCTCCGTTAAAATGTATTTACCTCTCGTAACATCCACTTAATCCTCTTAGATATGTCATTCAAGATCTTGCATTAAATGTCTCCATTCAAAGTGATTTAATTCTGCCATTTAAGCTCATTCATCGAAATCAAATCTGAGAAGCACAGTTACTTTAATGTACATTTGTACACCAATTATCCTCTGAAATTCAAAAGGAATAAAGATTATTCTATAATTTTTTCTCTTTTAGATTTAATTAAACTCTAGAATGCGATAATCCTGATGAAAAATAGGTGCACAGCAGCCACATAAAACGATTATATAGTTGATACGAAAAGCAAAACATGGCATCACTACAGCCCGTCAGGCTGGCTACTGAGACGCCCATTTAAGTCCCTCTTATTGCCATAACGTGGTCAAATAAATTCTTAATTTATTTTTTGAATACTTAGTGACCGCCTTTGGTGATATTTGTTGAATAGAGGTTTTCAGCCATGTTGTTTCCCGTATTACTTCTTCGACCATATGTTGATGATGATATTTTGATGAGGTTGGCATGAGTTTGCGCGCGCAGTGCTCACCGCACGAGAGTGTGTTTGCTTTACGGATGGGGTCTTGCCGCAGTGAGGGAGGGCTAGATGGAGCGTAGCGCTCGCCGCAGGTACGGATCAGAGTCACGAAGAACGAGGCGTGCCTTGTTGTCAAGTGGTATCAGATATATGGCCTCATTGTGGCCATCTTGGGGTAGGGTCGAGGGAAGGTGGGATCATAACGGTCACGCCTCGTATGATTGTCCCCAACACGTAAACTAATGGCTCTTTGATCATGTTAAGGATGGCCATCTTGCTGACCTGGGAATTCAAATGAAAAAAAGTGTCTTATATTCACGGGTCGCCCGTCCAGGGTCGAGCGCAGAGGTTCGAATCCTGGTTGCGGCAGTCGGTCCACAGTCAACCCAGCTGTTCATTCATTCCTAGGGGTTGTCCAATAAAATGGGTACCTGGCTCAGGTCGATATATATATATATATATATATATATATATATATATATATATATATATATATATATATATATATATATCCCTAGGGATAGGGGAGCAAGAATACTTCCCACGTATTCCCTGCGTGTCGTAGAAGGCGACTAAAAGGGGAGGGAGCGGGGGGCTGGAAATCCTCCCCTCTCGTTTTTTTTTTTAATTTTCCAAGGGAAGGAACAGAGAATTGGGCCGGGTGGGGGTAGTCCCTCAGAGGCTCAGTCCTCTGTTCTTGACGCTACCTCGCTGATGCGGGAAATGGCGAATAGTTTGAAAGAAAAGAAAAAAAAAATATATATATATATATATATATATATATATATATATATATATATATATAAGATAGTAAAGTTGTTCCAATCTTAGAGAGAGAGAGAGAGAGAGAGAGAGAGAGAGAGAGAGAGAGAGAGAGAGAGAGAGAGAGAGAGAGAGAGAGAGTTGGGTTGGTCACTGGCAAGTTGTAATCTGTGAACATGACTTGTGGGGGGGGGGGGGGGTCAGTGTCTCCTCTCAGACCAGCTTGAGGGCAACATCAGCAACCAACCCGCCCGGGAGGGGTGGGGCTGGTTTGGGGGGGGGAGGGGAGGGAGTCCTAGATGTGAATTGCTCGTTAGTGCACTTGCGGAAACACCTATTTACACTCTACGAGCAGAGAGAGAGAGAGAGAGGTGGGTATGTCGGTTACGCTCTTATGCCGCCGCCCCCCATCTTCTTAAACCATTTCCTTTAGGCGAGATCATTTTAATTCGTGTCTATGATGACCTCCACTCCCTCCTGGTGTCTCCCTCCCTCATGTTCGTTGTACCGTACGGAGGACATCTCCCTTCTGCTGCGCACGATCGTGTTACGCCCTTACATGCTCCATGTCTCCCCTCCCCCCCTTTCCTTCCAGCGTTAAATTAGTCGGTCTATACGTGGGAGGTGCCGTGTCAAAAGGCCGTAAGCCACCCACCCACCTAGGGCCGAACTTGACGGCCACGTTTTCTATGCGATCGCACCAGGGGTCTCGCATTACCGTCGTTACCCACACGGGGCCGTAAGGTCGCCCGGCCCATTGTAGTGTGAAGATGATGTAGACCATATGGGACTAGTCGTAGAGCCTGCGATATTGTCTGTGGGGCCGGACTCCAGTGTTGCCGTCTAGTAGGAGATGTATTTAGGTCAAGGCGATCATGTAATGTAATTGTGTTGGTCGCCCGGTTTTTGTGCTTCGTGATTTAGTCTCTGCAGTCAAGGAACGTGAAAAGGTTATTGTATTTTTCGTACTTGCTCGCCGTTTCCCGCCGTTTCGCGATGGAGCGGCCAGAGCATTCTCTACCGGTTATGAGTATTGCACCGAAAACATAGCTCCTTATCCACACCCAGGCCCCACAGAACCTTTCCTTACCGTAGACGCTTCACGTGCCCCGTTCAGTCCATTGACTGCACGTCGCCCCCCGTATACAACATTATTATTATTATTATTATTATTATTATTATTATTATTATTACTACTAATTTTGCGCTGGATATTTTTTTTATTGCGAACTTTGATAGTTATCTGATCTTAGTGATATTAGTAAAACGTTTTCTTGTGATTAATACAAGTAGATCATTACGAAGCTGGAGAGCTTTTGAGAATGGCCACCACACAAGACCTGTACACTACAGCCACGTCAGGTCACGCTGGTTAACGACACAACTACATCTGTCTGGTTGTTGTCAGAACTCCCCCCCACAAGATGACCTCGTCTCTCGTGTCAGGCCTCCTGTTTGGCCGACCCCTTTAGTGCAGTCTGGTGGTAGAATAGCTGGTGGTTGGTGGCAGAATAGCTGGGGGTTGGTGGTATAATAGCTAGTGGTTGGTGGCAGAATAGCTGGTGGTTGGTGGTAGAATAGCTGGTGGTTGGTGGCAGAATAGCAGGTGGTTGGTGGTAGAATAACTGGTGGTTGGTGGTAGAATGACTGGTTGTTGGTGGTAGAGTAGCTGGTGGTTGGTGGTAGAATAACTGGTGGTTGGTGGCAGAATAGCTGGTGGTTGGTGGTAGAATAACTGGTGGTTGGTGGGATAGAATAGCTGGTAGTTGGTGGTAGAATAACTGGTGGTTGTTGCTGGCGATGGAATAACTCGGGCGTCAGGTCAAGGTCGCCTGGGGTCAGGTCAGATCAATTGCCTGTTTCATTGTTAAGACCCTTGTGTCTCATCCCTTGTAACGCTGTTGGAGGGAGGGAGCGCTGTGTCAGCCAGTGTTGGAGAAGCGTTGCCTCCATCACCAACACTTCAGGTAGCCAGTGGGGCCTTCGATGTTGGCGAGAAATCTGTGGTGACCAGTGTTGGAGGAGATGGGTCGTCCTCACCAACACACCAGGTCGCCAGACCGGAGGGAGGGTGGGGGGCATTTGTTGGTGAAGGGTGAGAAAGCCCACATGACCCAGTTGTTGGGGATGACGCTGTCCTCCTCTCCAACACCCCCAAGCCTGGCCAGTTGGTGTTGGACATCTGTTATCGACCAGTGTTGGAGGGGCCCTTCTTCCCTCCGCCACCGCCACCACCACAGGAGAGCCTGCGTCGCAGTGCCGGTCATCGATTGAGGATTACTGTTGTGTTATCGCTAGCCTTCACCAGGGGCCAGGCTTGCCTGCAGGAGGTCCCATTACCTCACGCAGGGGTACTAGTGCCTCCCTGGCTTGGTTGTGGCTAAGGTTGTAGTGGTTATGAGACTTTATATATACATATATACATACATGTATAAAATCACAACAGACACTTAATTTTATAAATGCTGAAAAAAAAAATGGAAAAAGAAACACGAGATCTTGAGCGCTTTCGTGTATTACCTCTGAAGATGTGTTAATACACGAAAGCGCTTAGGATCTCGTGTTTCCTTTTCCATGTAGGTTTTTTCAGCATATATATATATATATATATATATATATATATATATATATATATATATATATATATATATATATATATAGAGTTGATAGAGATGCTCTGTGGAAGGTATTAAGAATATATGGTGTGGGAGGCAAGTTGTTAGAAGCAGTGAAAAGTTTTTATCGAGGATGTAAGGCATGTGTACGTGTAGGAAGAGAGGAAAGTGATTGGTTCTCAGTGAATGTAGGTTTGCGGCAGGGGTGTGTGATGTCTCCATGGTTGTTTAATTTGTTTATGGATGGGGTTGTTAGGGAGGTAAAGGCAAGAGTTTTGGAAAGAGGGGCAAGTATGAAGTCTGTTGGGGATGAGAGAGCTTGGGAAGTGAGTCAGTTGTTGTTCGCTGATGATACAGCGCTGGTGACTGATTCATGTGAGAAACTGCAGAAGCTGGTGACGGAGTTTGATAAAGTGTGTGGAAGAAGAAAGTTAAGAGTAAATGTGAATAAGAGCAAGGTTATTAGGTACAGTAGGGTTGAGGGTCAAGTAAATTGGGAGGTGAGTTTGAATGGAGAAAAACTGGAGGAAGTGAAGTGTTTTAGATATCTGGGAGTGGATCTGGCAGCGGATGGAACCATGGAAGCAGAAGTGGACCATAGGGTGGGGGAGGGGGCGAAAATTCTGGGAGCCTTGAAGAATGTGTGGAAGTCGAGAACATTATCTCGGAAAGCAAAAATGGGTATGTTTGAAGGAATAGTGGTTCCAACAATGTTGTATGGTTGCGAGGCGTGGGCTATGGATAGAGTTGTGCGCAGGAGGATGGATGTGCTGGAAATGAGATGTCTGAGGACAATGTGTGGTGTGAGGTGGTTTGATCGAGTAAGTAACGTAAGGGTGAGAGAGATGTGTGGAAATAAAAAGAGCGTGGTTGAGAGAGCAGAAGAGGGTGTTTTGAAATGGTTTGGGCACATGGAGAGAATGAGTGAGGAAAGGTTGACCAAGAGGATATATGTGTCGGAGGTGGAGGGAACGAGGAGAAGAGGGAGACCAAATTGGAGGTGGAAAGATGGAGTGAAAAAGATTTTGTGTGATCGGGGCCTGAACTTGCAGGAGGGTGAAAGGAGGGCAAGGAATAGAGTGAATTGGAGCAATGTGGTATACCGGGGTTGACGTGCTGTCAGTGGATTGAATCAAGACATGTGAAGCGTCTGGGGTAAACCATGGAAAGCTGTGTAGGTATGTATATTTGCGTGTGTGGACGTATGTATATACATGTGTATGGGGGGGGGTTGGGCCATTTCTTTCGTCTGTTTCCTTGCGCTACCTCGCAAACGCGGGAGACAGCGACAAAGTATAAAAAAAAAAAAAAAAAAATATATATATATATATAGCGTTGATGGGATGGCCTTGATTAGGGCCTCAGTAACCCGTGTCGTCTCGGATAACATAAAAGAAGGACACATATTTGGTTACTGTTTTATTATATAATTAATTTAGTTGGGCATTTTAATGTTGTACATTTTGATGTACATATTGTACTTGAATAATGTCTCGGTCTACTTCTCTTCAGCCAAAGTTTGATCGTTGTCAGATTTTCAATGGTGATTGATAATGGATTAATAGACTAATGATGACCATTGATTGACCTAATGATGGATTAATAGGTTAATGATGAATATTGAATGACCTGATGATAGATTGATAGATTATTGATGAGTATTGTATAACCTTTCTTAATCGCTACCTGTGTGATCAGAATTGTGATGTTTTCCATGTTAGACGTAAGGTGTGTGTGTGTGTGTGTGTGTGTGTGTGTGTGTGTGTGTGTGTGTGTGTGTGTGTGTGTGTGTGGCAGGATGGGTTGCGTGTATTCGTGCGCTTCTTGAGACACGGGTTGGAATCCCTCCGAGGGGGTCCTGATGGTCTGGCTAAACCATCTCTGGTTACCTTATCCACCCTTCCCTCCCTCCCCTCACAAGGCTACGAAGGGAGGGGCTTTGTAAGGTAAGCCAGTTAAGGTAAGGATGGGTAAGGGGTCTGGGAAAGGATGGGATGGAGGGAGATGTGTTGGTGAAGATATATTCCTACACACACAAACACACACACACACACACACACACACACACACACACACACACACACATCATACACATCCATATGTGGCTCTCGTATATATGTAACTGTGGATGGGGGGGGGGGTTGTATTAGATCGGGTTCGTGTTGGCTGGTCCCCTCCATGCCTCTCTCTCTCTCTCTCTCTCTCTCTCTCTCTCTCTCTCTCTCTCTCTCTCTCTCTCTCTCTCTCTCTCTCTCTCTCTCATCAGCGCCATCGCTTATCTCTTACCTTCCGCCGCCCCTGCCAGCACACCCCCTCCCTCCCCTCACACACCCCCAGATAGCAACGGGGCCTGTTTGGTTTTTCAGGTGGGGTGGGCGGGTAGGTAGGAGAGAGGGGGAGGAAAGTTAGGTGGGTGTGGGGCGGGAGGTGGGTGGGTGGGGGTGAGTAATGGGGCGCTTGGGAAGACGAGATGGTGGGGAGAGGATAAGCAAGCGATAGGGCAAGATGGAGGGGTGTGTGGGTGTGGGTGTTCTTCATGATGGGAGAGGAGGGGAGGGAGAAAGGGTGTGTTGTGTAGCAGAGCCTTTGGTGTGGTGGGAGGTGTGGGCTTCAGTACACCTGAAGTACACCTGCTTCATGCACTCAGGCGCGTGAGTGAGCCCCTTCAGGGAAAGTGTAAACAGCGGGTGTAAGCGGGTGTAAGTAAGCGGGTGTAAGTTGGGAGACACACGTTGGGGTGTGTACCAGCAGCTAGGAAGGTCAAGAGTCCCCCTCCCTCCCCTCCCCCCTCCTTCTCCCCCCCAAAATATAACAAGGTGGAGGGGGAATACATGCGTGTGTTGTTTACAACCCCTGATTCAAGACATGAAATGCTTGAGGTGTCGGGGAGGAATGTTGTTTACAGTGGGTTGTTGTTGTTGTTTACGGTGGGTTAATGTTGTTTACAGTGGGTTGATGTGAATATAACATTTTTTTTTTCCTCGTTGGTCCTTTGTCCAGGTCTTGTGGATCCGGCCGTAATATTTTGATATTCTTAAGTCATGAGGTGTGAATATATATATATATATATATATATATATATATATATATATATATATATATATATATATATATATATATATATATATCCCTGGGGATAGGGGAGAAAGAATACTTCCCACGTATTCCTGCGTGTCGTAGAAGGCGACTAAAAGGGGAGGGAGCGGGGGGCTGGAAATCCTCCCCTCTTTTTTTTTTTTTTCTTAATTTTCCAAAAGAAGGAACAGAGAAGGGGGCCAGGTGAGGATATTCCCTCAGAGGCCTAGTCCTCTGTTCTTAACGCTACCTCGCTAATGCGGGAAATGGCGAATAGTTTGAAAGATATATATATTATATATATATATATATATATATATATATATATATATATATATATATATACATATATATATATATACATATATATTATTTATGGTGCCACAAACGTATATAGATTTCTGTTATATTTACGGTGTCTCCAGGGATTTCCCCTGCGTGAAACACCGACAGAACTCTCCCGTCTGTTTGACAGTCGGGTGTGTGAGTGGTTCAGACGTTGTGTCTATGCTGGGTGTGTCCCCCGCTGCTGGTGTGCCCGTGGTGTGAGGCGGCGGCGCCCATGGCCTGGTGGACGAGCTTGTGGTAGTCTTCCCTGCCCCTCTCCCTTATATCTCCCTCCCTCCCTCCTTCCCTCCCTTCTCCTGCTTACCTATCCCCTCAGGCAACTCTCTCTCCCCTCCACCCTCCCACCCGACGATAGATACCACGCCCCTTGTGTTGCTGGATGGGGCGCTGGCTGCAGGTGTTGGACGGGGGGGAGGAGGTAGGTGGAGGTGTTGGAATGGTGGGGGAGGTGGAGATTGCAGCAGGTGTTCGAAGGGGGAGGTCGGTCTAGATCTCTGACGGAGAGGTTGGTAGATGCGATTGACGGGGAGGTTGGCGGCGGCTGCCGCTTGAAGGGGAAGTATTTGACGAGTGTGGTTGTTGCGGTGTTTTTATGGGTGGGTGCCTCACTCTGCCTCACTGTTCCCTTTCCCCTACTGCCTCACTGTTGCCTCTGCTGCCTCATTTTCCCCTTACTGCTCCCTTTACTTTCCCTTTATTTTTTTCCTCACTTTTGGGCCCCCACTGCTGCCTCACTGTTGCCTCACTGCTGCCTCTCTAATGCCTCACTGTTGCTTCACTGCTGCCTCACTCCCAGGACTGAGAATGTTACTAGGAAGGTTTTTGGGAAGACAAGGGATGAGTTATTGATTCTCCTGACACCGTCATGACCAGCCGAACACACACTCTCTCTCTCTCTCTCTCTCTCTCTCTCTCTCTCCCACCGTGCAGAGGTCCTTCCCATCATCCCACTCCTCCTCCTCCTCCTCCTCCTCCCCGCGCCACCCACGGGTGTCCTGCATGACCCGACCCTCATGCAGGAGTGGAGGGGAGGGGAGCTGTCTGGGGTCCAGGCCAAGGGGGGGGGGGGGGTGAGGGTGCCAGGAGGGAACCATGAACCAGAAAGGATTTAAAGGGGTGAGGCCAGCTGTGTCCCAGGTGCCTCTGGGGGTGTGGGGCGTGGGGGTGTAGGGCGTGTGGGTGCAGGGCGTGGGGATGTAGGGCGTGGATTTAGTGTGAAGTGTGTGTGTGTGTGTGTGTGTGTGTGTCAGTGTGTGTCCTATCTATCTATATCTAATATATCTCTGTCTATCTGTCTGGCCGGTCGTGCCGTGCCCTTGATCTCATGACCACGCACCGTTCTGTGGGACAGTCATGCACTTCCCTCCACCCAGGCCGGCCTCTCTCCCGGCGTGTCGACAGCAGAACATCGTCTGAGAATAAAAAAAAAAAAAGAAAAATAGAATTACTCTTGATTTCATTAAAGAATTACTTTCAGTCTCACTCTGAAAGTGAGGGAGAGACTTCAGCCTTGCCAGTCATCTCATTCCCGCCCCTCTCCCTCTGAAACAGTGAAGGGGGTTCTGAACCCCCTCCCCCCCTCCCACACACACACACACACACACACACACACACACACACACACACACACACACACACACACACACACCTACCTCGTGTTCAGGTGACATTTGGTGACCACTGTCATTGAGGCAGTTTTTATGACGGTGATCCTCACAAAAGGTTACGGAATATATAGAGATAAGATACGTGTTACAGTTTCCTTGTGTGTGGGGTGTGTGTGCATGTGTGTGTGTGTGTGTGTTTTATGAGGAGAGAGTTTTATATTCATATTGCCCCTTCTCTTAAACTTGAATATGTGTACCATGTCTATATATATATATATATATATATATATATATATATATATATATATATATATATATATATATATATATACACACACTACATCCTAAGGACAGATAACAGATGAGATGGTTCACGGCGAGATTCTCTACTGTCCTATTTTAAACTGCTGTAGAAACAGGATGACAAAGCAGAAAGCACTTTCGCACCCACCTCTCCCTCTGGCTCAACCCCCGGCTGGAGGAAAAAAATAAAAAAGTTAAGGAAAACAACATGCAGCATGGAGCAAGCCTGAGAATAAACAGCATATTCGGGAAAGTATGCTGCCGTGGACATTTCATAGGAAACTTCGAGCGAAAAGAAGCAGCATATATGTGGAAAGTATACTGCAGTGGACACTTTATAGGGAACTTCGAACGAGAGGAGACAGCATGTATGATGGAAGGTATACTGCCGTGGAAAATTTATGGGAAACTTCGAACGAGAAGAAACAGCACATAGTGGGATAAGTATACCTCCGTGGACATTTTGTTGGAAAGTTTGAGCAAGGGAAAAGTTCCTCGCTGAGTACACAAACGGCTGCACTGGTGCTTTGGACCCTCTGAAAAAATAACAGATCGGTGGGGGGGGGGGGGGTTAGCGATGATGGCTTTCTGGGTGAACTGATGATGATGACGTCATGTTCCGTTGAAAGGTCATGGGGGGGGGGAGTCACTGGACACCGGGTATTGTGTATAGACAAAAGCTTTGGCTGCCAAGGTTAATTAACACTATGTGTGTGTGACTTGTTTCCCCGAGCTAACCAGGGTGTCGGGGGGCCGCCAGGTGTACAGCGTGTATATTGGGTGTAGGGTTGGTTAGTTTGATGGGTGTAGGGCCCTGTGTACTGGTTATAGCACTTGTGTACTGGGTTAAAGCTCGTCCTTGATATGGACTTTTGTCCCTGAGTAGGGCCTCTAACGTAAAAAAAAGAGATGAATGCGAATCTTCCAGCACCTGTATCTGCAGTGACGTCATCTGTAAACAAATGTGACGTCACGGCGACAGCTGGGTAGGAATGTGATCCCGCTCGGTTTTGTTTTGTACCACGCACAAGGGAATTAACCCCGTTCTCTCGCTCTCTGGACCACTCGACCGTTGTATGTCATGGGATTCGTACTCTTGTTTCGCGAGTAATTCAGTGGGGGTATTTTTTTTTTTTTTTTATGGATAGCCAAATGAACCTTTTCAAGTGCCTTCAAAAACTTCGACGTAGATACACGGATCCTGTATAGATGATTGGAGATGTGATCTTGCTTCTGGCTGAGATGGTTGTGATAATGGGGCCCCATGGATGGCGATGGTTAGGCTGCAAGGAAACGTTTGGTTGGGAGGTAAAGTTTTCGCTAGGAATAAACGTTTGGTTGAGAATGATTCTTCTGGAAGCCCGCCTTTTGGTTGGAGTGTTGCCTTAGGCTTATGGCTTGGGGGGGTAGAGTTGGTTGTGGCTGCACTAGTGACCAAGGGAACATGATACTGTGGCGGGGAGGTCACAAGACTGGGAGGCAATGCCGCAGACCCTCTCCTTGATCACCTGTGGCCAGAGCTGTATAGTGTATGGCCAGCCTTCTGTACTGTGTATGGCCAGGAACACGAAAGCGCCCAGGATCTCGTGTTTACTTTTCATGTGGTTTTGCAGAATTTATAAAATCACGTGTCTGTTGTGATTCTGTTGCATATATATATATATATATATATATATATATATATATATATATATATATATATATATATATATATATATATATTTCACTGCTTCTAACAACTTGCCTCCCACACCATATATTTCGTCTGTTTCCTTGCGCTACCTCGCAACGCGGGAGACAGCGACAAAATATATATATATATATAATATATATATATATAATATATATATATATAGAGAGAGAGAGAGAGAGAGAGAGGAGAGAGAGAGAGAGAGAGAGAGAGAGAGAGAGAGAGAGAGACTTTGCTGTGGTTGTGATATACGATATAGTTTTAAAACATGGCGTTAGTGTCTGCTGGAAGGAGCGCACCCCATTTTTCTTCTCGCTGTTTTAAGAGGGTCAGCCAACCAGGGGAGGACCCATGCGGGCCCCGTTAGTGCGCCTCTTCATCACTTAATCATCATAACCGTCAGGATCACCACCCACCACAGCTGTTGGTCGTGGCGTTGTCGAGGCGGGGAGGGTTCGTTGGTGTGTGTGTGTAGGGACCCTGAGCATCGTCAGGAGAGAGACGCTCACTCTCTCTCTCTCTGGGGTGCCCCAGGGAGACATCTTGGCTCCCACATTGTTTCTACGAGGACGAATATTTTTACATTCGTTGAAGTACGTTTGTTCCTGACGGTATCCAATTGTCAAGAGTGGCAGTAAATGTGACAAGAAACTGATTCGGTGAATTGTACGCTATTTTGGTATCTCAAGTGTGTTGGCCCGCCATCTGTTGTGGTGTTGGAATGATGGGTTTGATAATGTTGGAGGTGTCAACTCTTGTTGTTGAAGTTTTATCTGGAAAGTTTAAGCAATACTTGGTGTCTCTCCCTTCCCTTTTTTTCCCCTACTTCGCCTCCTGCAGGTCCTTTTTGAACATTGTTCTTCTTATCATCATCATCATCATCATCATTATTCTTCATCTTCTTCTTCTTCTTCTTCTTCTTCTTCTTCTTCTTCTTCTTCTTCTTCTTCTTGTTCTACTTCTTCTTCTTCTTCCAGTGGAGAGAAAGACAGAGAAATGAGTCCTCGCTTCCAGGTCGTGTCTCTAAAGAGGGGCCTGGAACTCTATTATCCAGACCTCTGTTCCTGGAAGCACGCACAGACACATGACAAAGACACACAGACAATGGCTCAGTTCCTGACATGACGCTGTCCTGCATGCCACAGAAGATGAGGGACGTAGGTTATAGCTGGCATAGACTATTTGTGTCCCCCTCGATTTATGGGGAAGTAAATCAGTACTCACTTCCTTCCAGATGGGACGATAATGAGATGAAGGAAAACGTTTTACGTTAAGTAATTCTGTATGTGATTTGTTGAGGTGAGGAACATCTCTGCCGCTCTGTGGAGGATTGGGAGAGATGTGATGTGTTGTTTGATAGAGTGTGAGGCTCTCTGACCCCCTGTTGCATAGTCGGAGGTTCTTTGGGTGGGTGGGTGGGAGGAGGAGTTTCGGTATGTTGGGTATGTCGGTCGGGAGGGACTGAGTCAAGTGGTCGGGAGGGACCGAGTCAAGTGGTCGGGAGGGACAGAGTCAAGTTGTCGGGAGGGACTGAGTTAAGTGGTCGGTAGGGACTGAGTCAAGTGGTCGGTAGGGACTGATTCAAGTGGTCGGTAGGGACTGATTCAAGTGGTCGGTAGGGACTGAGTCAAGTGGTCGGTAGGGACTGAGTCAAGTGGTCGGTAGGGGCTGAGTTAAGTGGTCGGTAGGGACCGAGTCTAGTGGTCGGTAGGGACCGAGTCAAGTGGTCGGTAGGGACTGAGTCAAGTGGTCGGTAGGGACCGAGTCTAGTGGTCGGTAGGGACTGAGTCAAGTGGTCGGGAAGGACTGAGTCAAGTGGTCGGGCGAGTCGGCTCTTATAAACACCTGATCCTATTTGGCTTTCTCAACACACCACCTCATTCACCTCACCTCGGCCACCGTGGTATAGGCCTGACGGAGACAACGCTGTAGTCACTCGCACTTGATGAAATGAAATTTACAAATGCGTTAATTACCTTGAGTCATATGACGTCATGTGGTCATTAGATCTCGTGGCTTGGAATGTGAGGGAACTACGCTATGGTTGTTGGCGTAGGCGGGTGTGGGGTAATGTAGTTGTAGCGATACAACACCGTGTTACTGTAGTTAATCATTATGGGAGTGTATGGGAAAGTTGGAGAACAGGAGACCTGATGGTCCGTGACCATGTTATCTGCTGGAGGACATGGTAGTACATGGGAAGGACAGATAACACAAGACCTGATGGTCTGTGACCAGGTTATCTGCTGGAGGACATGGCAGTACATGGGAAGGACAGATAACACAAGACCTGATGGTCTATGACCAGGTTATCTGCTGGAGGACATGGTAGTACATGGGATGGACAGATAACACAAGACCTGATGGTCTATGACCAGGTTATCTGCTGGAGGACATGGCAGTACATGGGAAGGACAGATAACACAAGACCTGATGGTCTGTGACCAGGTTATCTGCTGGAGGACATGGTAGTACATGGGATGGACAGATACCACAAGACCTGATGGTCTATGACCAGGTTATCTGCTGGAGGACATGGCAGTACATGGGAAGGACAGATAGCACAAGACCTGATGGTCTATGACCAGGTTATCTGCTGGAGGACATGGCAGTACATGGGAAGGACAGATAGCACAAGACCTGATAGTCCATATCTATTCCCCATACTGCCAATCTCTCCAAAGCCCCTGATGCATCACGTGCACCCCTCATTCCTATCACCCTCTCTCCTCTCCAAAACCCCCTCTCCTCATTCCACCCTCCCTCAATCCATGGCACATGACCTGCCTCGCATTCTCCACTGGTCTTTGTTTGTTTGTTTGCGCGTGCCTCTCGTAATCTCTCTCCCCCCGCACATTAACCATCAGATACTGGCGGTTGGCTGAAAGATTCGATTCTCTCTAGACGCACAGCCGCCTCTGAGTCATCCCCGACCCTGATGGCTGCCACAGCCTCTCGTCGACGTCTCCCGAGAACCTCAGACCCACAGACGTGTGCGGCACTGCGCATGCGTGTTGTTATTCCCCACGATGGACTGTCTTTTTTTTTTCATGTTAGCTGAGACGGCACGGGCAGCTGAGGCCCTTATCAAGGCCAACCCAGTTTATCGATCACCTCCTAGAGGGAGGATGGACAGCTGGGTGGACTGTGGACCGACTGCCGCAAAACCAGGATTCGAGAGCTTCAGATTACGTCCATTAACAAATGATAACGTCATTGCTTGCGCAGACGTGCCCTCACAAAATCCAGCATTCGGTTCGGGCCCCAAGTTAATCTGGAAAGCAACGAAGACGCATTGAAGACACCAATTTTTTTTTCTTTTATGTAACTGCTTTTCCCGCCCTCGCGAGACATCATCGGGAACAGACAGTGGCCTCGCAGACATAGCAGACTCTTTTAACTGTCGTGTGTAACGTACCGAGACCAGGGCTGACCATCCACGGCTAGGGCTTACACACTGTTCAGTGATTTACGTTTACGGAGGGAAATGTTCTCAGACCAAAACTCACGGTCTAATGATTTTAGCTGAAATATGACGTATTCCTGTGAGTGGACACCCAAACCCTCCACCTTCATTACCATATCTACGTAGAAAATAATGCAAGAGACATTTTCGATTACCTTTCGCCTTACCTCCACCTTAAGATCAAACCACCAGTGTTACCGGACTCCTGGGCGAGGCTGTAATCACTGGGAGTACACAGTCCCGTCAAAGAACTTTTCACTCCAGGGTAGTCTCCATTTCCCTGCTGCTGGAATGAGCGCAGCCTTGAGTGAGCTGCAGGAGGCTTTGGAAAGAGGAGGACCTGGGTAAGACCAGGACTTTCTCTGTGGGGGTTTCCCCACCTTAGATGTATCGGTAGGAACACATGACCCCAACATTTAATAATTCTTTACTGCAGAAGTAAGAGTTCTTGTGTGTGTGTGTGTGTGTGTGTGTGTGTGTGTGTGTGTGTGTCCAAGGAGGGGGTATTGTCCACCAACAATGCAACACATTACACTCTCGTAAGTGACTTATACTTTCCATTTTTCCATCTTGCATCACACGTTATTGGCCAGTAAGGGTGTTAGTCCCCAGGTCTTATAGTCAAGTGGCCAGTGGATCCTACAAGGGCCACACTTCCTATAGAATATCATGCTGGATGTCGAATGCACGAGACGCGACCGAATTACACCTCCCACGCACCCGTCTCTCTCTCTCTCTCTCTCTCTCTCTCTCTCTCTCTCTCTCTCTCTCTCTCTCTCTCTCTCAGGACTTTACGGTAAAGGAGAAGTTCAAGGACAGAAATGGGGTTGGCGTAGGGTCAAGTCACCCAGGGAGAGACGGGTGTACTGTACTCTTCCCCCTGAACATCGTCATGCAAAGTCATTAGGGGACGTTTGAGCCAATATGACTCTCCACAGACGCACGTTGTCGTCATGCAGAGTCATGGAGGGAAGGGTAGGCACTACCTCATGACTCCTCACACACGCCCAGAGTCATCATAAGGGGAAGGGTAGGTCCTACCTCATGACTCCTCACACACGCCCAGAGTCATGGAGGGAAGGGTAGGTATTACCTCATGATTCCTCACAGAGTAATTACTGAGGAGCCCCTGGGTGCCCTCGAGTTTACTCATGATGGTTGAATTCACCAGAAACTCGCCAATGCTAAGAGCAGGATGGCACACAGATCACTCACACGAGATAACACAAGAGTCACTGTGACGATAGAGGCGCTGATACCAGTCGTGGACCAGATAAGTGACTTGTTATCACATCACACCGTTGAACTACCCTGTGGAAGGAAAGGCACCTCGATTCTTCCGTCAGGGCGTCGTTGGCCCGCGGGTTCGTATCCCGTTGCTAGCCACGTTCTCCTGGCTCCAGGGGTGGCGTCAGTGCCAGTAAGAACATGACGGTTGAGTCTGGCCTGAAATACAGTGGCGTCGAAGGAGGTAAATTAAGCCCGTGAACTCGACGTCGAGAGGGAGGGGGGGGGCGGGGGGGCAGCGGGCGGCCCGGTCACTCAACAGTTTACGGGGGCGATGTAAACTCAGCTGGGGCGCCCCCCTGGTACCTGGGGCCGCCCCACTGTGGATGTGTTTGCATAAATACTTCCCTTCTTTAAACCCCTCCAGGCTCGCACCTGCTCCTGGTTATAGCCCCGAGTAAACACAGGTAGCTTGAACTTTACTTGGTCTTTAGTAACTGGTAAGGGTATTATTGGTGATTGGTCTTCATTTGGAGGCCTGGTGGTAGAAGACCTCCCAAACCATCTTAAGGTAAGGTAAGGTGCCAGACCCAGCTGTGAGGGTAGAAGACCTCCCAAACCATCGTAAGGTAAGGCCCCAGACCCAGCTATGGGGGTAGAAGACCTCCCAAACCATCGTAAGGTAAGGCCTCAGACCCAGCTATGGGGGTAGAAGACCTCCCAGACCATCGTAAGGTAAGGCCCCAGACCCAGTTGTGGGGTATAGAAGACCACCCAAACCATCGTTCGGTAAGATGCCAGACCCAGTTGTGGGGGTAGAAGACCACCCAGACCATCGTTAGGTAAAGTAAAAGCTACGTGCACATAAATTGTCTAATGTTTATACCAGCAGACCTGTGTTTTAGATGACGAAGGTCCATACATAGACGTGGACTATTGTGGTGATATTGTGGACTAGGGTGTTAGATGTCACCCAAAACACACACACACACACACACACACACACACACACACACACACACACACACACACACACACACACCACAAAAGACCAGAAATTCCTGTCGTGTGGAATCCCAGTTGTAGATTCGTAGCCCTATGTACATGTTCTAGGAAGTGGTAGGAGGTCAGGTATTTCCCGAACATGAAGCTGTACTTATGATTTAATTACACTGATCATCTGTGAAGGAGTAAGGTTATGTGTGTGTGTGTGTGTGTGTGTGTGTGTGTGTGTGTGTGTGTGTGTTGGGGGGGGGACACAATGTATGGAGGGGTATGATTGGTATGGGATTAATAGGTGATCTTGGTATGCTGGGCTTTTGAGGGAATATCCTCACCTGCCCCCTTCTCTGTTTCCCTTTTTTTGGAAAATTTAGAAAAAAAAAAAAACGAGAAGGGAGGATTTCCAGCCCTCCCGCTCCCTTCCCTTTTAGTCGCCTTCTACTACACGCAGGGAATACGTGGGAAGTCGACTAAAAGGGGAGGGAAGCTAATAATAATCTTCAACAGTTTTTTTTTTTCTTTTTAATCACAGGAAAATATGTCATTATTGATCTTGGCTGGAGAGAGTCACAATCATTGCTCAGTCGAAGGTGATCAGGAAAGCGGATCATAACATACGCCTGGGAAAGTTGCTGGGTGATTTGGTTTCCCTGCTGGAAGGACTTGGCGCCGAGGAACTGCTCTGTTGTGGGAGACATTAGGGGGAAATGGTATAAGTGTCTGGGGGCAAACATGTCTGGGGGTACACACGTCTGCACCCATGTCTGGGGGTACACGCGTCTGCACCCATGTCTGGGGACACACATTATCTGGGGGCACCCATGTCTCTACATATATCTGGGGACACACATGTCTGCGCACATATCTGGGGGACACACATATCTGGGGGACACACATATCTGGGGACACACATGTGGTTGTGTTTGGAGCCCCAGGAACGCCAGTCTGTGACCCCGGGTAATGGGGCAACCCATTAGAAAGTGCGGCAGGAGGTGATGGCAGGCGAGCAGGCAGACCTTTAAGGGGCTGTGAGAGAGGTCGAGTGGTAATACTTTGTGTATTATGTTAGTCTCAGTGATGGAGGCTGTGTGGAGGTGTAATGGGGTGCGTTGGCGAGGGGGGTAATGGGGTGCGTTGTTGCCCTTCGCCAAATTGTCGTCGGCTCGTTATCCTTCCACTAATGGGGATATAATGGACACACACACACACACACACACACACACACACACACACACACACACACACACACACACACACACAGCCCATCTGATATATCCTGTCCTATAGAGTTATGCTTTATAGGAGATACCGTAGCAACGCAGATTATGAGCTGTCCAATATATATATATATATATATATATATATATATATATATATATATATATATATATATATATATATATATAGACACAAGCAATCCATTTCGCATCACTAGCAACACACAGACGATCAGTCTAACAACACCATCAACACACTGAACTAAGGCACCGTCTGCGTCCTGACGGGTATGGGAACGAAGCCATTGTTTACAAACACTGGTCCGCCTGTGCCACATGTTGAAATGTTTCCACCAGATCACACGACATTCGTCTGTAGCCCTGCAGGTGTCTGTATTTCCTGCGTCAAGTATTTTATATGTATATATATATATATATATATATATATATATATATATATATATATATATATATATATATATATATGAGATGTGTAGGGCTGTTAGTTACTGGACGTATAGAGTGCTGTGGTGGAGGAAGTGGTCGCCCAGATGCTGAGTTGGTGTTTGTGTTGACGGGACTGATGATTCGCATGATTAGTTTGCGTCGTCAGCGACCCGCCGCTTAGGTCTGCTGAACCACTGCTGCTTCAAGTCACGAGAATGTCTAATTGGCGATTCTTGGGAGGGGGCATATAATTGGCGATTCGTGTGTGTGTGTGTGTGTGTGTGTGTGTGTGTGTACGTAAAAGTGGTGATTATTGTGAGTATATATATAATTGGCTCTTCTTTATTTTTCACAGTTTTGATGATATTTGTTGTCTAGGTATACCGAGGTGGCACCTATGTAGTGGTGATGGTGTGGTAGTGTAGGGGGGTCGGGATACGTGTGTGGTAGGGAGGAGCCATCACAGAGCAGTGGCTGGGTGATTTCCGGCCCCCCAGAAGTCAGCTATGTCTTGCCCGTTCGAACCCCACCCCGTCAGCAACGGACGAGGTTGGGGGTTTGTGGAGCCTAGTTAGTGTGTGTGTGTGTGTGTGTGTGTGTGTGTGTGTAATTAGCCATTTGTAATGGACCCATTTTGATGGTACGGGCAGGAAGTTGTACACTCGTGGGGCCCCATCTCCTCTGTGTGATTGCGTGTTGGTAGGGTACGGGGGAGAGACGGGACTCCCACAGTCGTGATGGCCCATCTCTTGAGTCTGTGTGTGTGTGTGTGTGTGTGTGTGTGTATGTGTGTTTGTGTGTGTCTGTGTCTGTGTGTGTGTGTCTGTGGAGTGCGTTGTGGGGTACGACACCAGACGACTCCAAGACCGTCCATAACGGCACATGATTACACCTTGGGGACCCGTGTGGTCTCCTGAGAGCAGGTGTGTGGGTGGGTAGGTGGTGGTTGGGTGGGTGGGGGACCAGTACGGGCCCGTGGGGACAAGTGTGTGTTGGGGGGGAGGAATGTGAGGTACACCTTCCCCCACCCCAGACCTCCATCTCCCCGTGCCCCTTGTGGGGCACCACTGGTGAAGGACTGGGGTACCGTTAGGGGGGAGGGAGCTGGCTAGTGTGGTGGGTGGCAGGTATTCTCGGAACTTCTCTTCCCCCCAATCAATACCCCAGGGAGATGAGATTATCTCCCTTTAACTTCATCATTAAGACACCATGTCAACCCATTACCCCCTCGTCAATATACCCCATGTTGATCTTTATCTCGTACAGAACTAACGTGTGTTTTACATATTTCTTACATAGCGTGAGAGTTGAGTT
Organism: Panulirus ornatus; assembly: GCF_036320965.1. NCBI lineage: Eukaryota > Metazoa > Arthropoda > Malacostraca > Decapoda > Palinuridae > Panulirus > Panulirus ornatus. The sequence continues at coordinate 1,590,348 of NC_092274.1, forward strand.
GGGGGGTTACCTGTGGTCATGCCGACTCATTAGACCCTGATCTGTGATCATGCAGAACACAGTAGACCCCTCACCTGGGCCATGCAATTCACAGTAGACCCAGACCTGGGTCATGCAGGTGGTCATCAAGGTGTCTGGTCTCCTCCAAATGATGTTCACTATAAATCCGATTGTGGATAAATAACCAAATGGAACCAGATGAAGCCTCTCATGACAGGGTCATGTAGGCAGCCCTCTACAAGTACTACAGACACAGGGGCATGGTGGGTGCTGTGGCCGTGGCGTCCGTGGATCCCGCCCGTTAGACGTCCTTGTGGTTGTATTGTACTAGCAGGAGGAAGGAGCGTTTGTAGTGTTGTGGACCTCTGGTACCTTCCTGTTATGACCAGGTGTGTGTGTGATTGTGTGTGTGTGTGTGTGTGTGTGTTTTCATTCATATCACATGAGTGTGTGGATGTATGTGTGCGTGAGTGCAAGCTTGCGATCCATTTTTTTTCTCTCTCTCTCGTCCTGTGCATCTCACGTTTTTTTAAACATTTTGCTTCAGTTTGCGATTGAGTGAACAGCCCCAAGGCCTCAGACATTCCTGTGGGGTGAGGGAAAGTCATGACTGGACTTACAATTGGCGTCACTGTAGGTCTAATGTCTTCCAGTACCACAGACTGCGTCGAAATGACCCACTGGTCTGTTGGCGTTCGCATTCCGTTGTATTTGCCTTTCAGAAAGACCTCAACGTCTGCACTCCCAGGTTATTAGCGAGTGCCAAGTGGTTTCCATTCTTTCCAGGATTTCCCATTGGAGAAATCATCTCACGATCTGACTTGGTTCCAGGGAATGTCGCCTCTGATTCCATTCGTGTCCGGAGGGACCGCGTCTGCCATCATGACTAAAATTCACCATTGTGTCTCATCATCATCTGTGATGGACGCCAAAAGCAGCAGCAGCAGCAGCAGCTTGGCTCTCCCGTCACTGGAAATCAAAGGGATCAAGACCCCAAGACCAGGACTTCCAGTGGACCACTGGAAACAGCTGGATACTCTGTGGGGATAGTTATTCTTGCTTCCATTCTTACGGAAGTGACTGGAAGATATGGAGGTCCTGAGCATACCCCACGATAGACCTCATGGTAGATCAGTGGCTTTCCAGTTCCAGAATGTCTGTGTCTTTGAGCAAGACGGTACGACCCTTGACCACAACGGTACGACATCTCAGGACGAAGGGACGATATTTTAGCACTTCGGTACGACCCTTGATCACCGTATTTTATCAACCGACCCCTAGGGGAGGATGAACACCTTGGACGACTTTGGACAGACTGCCACAACCAAGATTCGGACGCAGGCGCTCGGCTTCGTGCGGCCCAAGGGATTGAAAACACAAAAAGGAAACGAGAAACTTTTATGGATGATGTTTGCTCGAAATTTGACAGCTCACTGCGAGGTGATTGGATGGGTGCGTAATACCGGGATGTGGCAGAGGCAAGACTTGAGGACAGGGGTTGAGTAAGGCGGGAAATAGACGCCTGACGAACCGAAGGCCATCGTGGGAGGTTACCAGGGTGTGAAGATGAAGGATGAAGTGGTCTGGCGAGACGCTGCACCTGTCCCCAGGCAGAGCACTGTGGGGGGGTGGGTGAGCAGTGCAGCCCTTCTTCCTGGGGACGTGACCTTCCAGGAGCTGGCGATGTCCCCTGGAACCAGGGCAGGCTCCGTGGGCCTCTTGGAACCAGGGTAGGGCCTGTAGGCCTCCTAGAACCAGGGCAGGCTCCGTGGGCCTCCTGGACCAGGGCATGCTCCGTGGGCCTCCTGGAACTACGGTAAGCTTTGTGGGCCTCCTGGAACCATGGGAGAGTCTGTAGGTCTCCTGGAACCAGGGCAGGCTCTTTGGGCCTCCTGGAACCAGGGCAGAGTTTGTAGGCCTCCTGGAACCAGGGCAGTCTGTAGGTCTCCTGGAACCAGGGCAGGCTCTGTGGGCCTCCTGAAACCAGGGCAGTCTGTAGGCCTCCTGGAACCAGGGCAAGTCTGTAGGCCTCCTGGAACCAGGGCAGGCTCTGTGGGCCTCCTGAAACCAGGGCAGAGTCCGTGGGCCTCCTGGAACAAGGGCAGGCTCTCTGACCCACCAGGAACCAGGGCAGAGGAGGTGTGACCCACCAGGAACCAGGGCAGGAGGAGGTGTGACCCACCAGGAACCAGGGCAGGAGGAGGTGTCGTGAGGCAAACCTGCTGGGCGGGTCGTCGGGTCGACTTTGTGAACTCGTCCCACACCTCTCGTCGCTCAAGGGGTTCCTGGGACCCCGGCCTGACGTCACACACACACACAACCCAGGAAGCAGCTGCTAAATGTGTAATACGTCATACGTACTTCACGCTGACAGACTTGCAGGGGCGTCTGTAAGACTACCAAGTTGTTGTGAAGCATTTTTTTTGTTTTAAGTCTTGAGTTTATAGCGAGGCGACCTGGACACAGGAGTCACAAGGCGTCACACATGCGGGTACTGACATCTGGTCGTGGATGGGGCGAGTTGCGCTAGAAACTTGCTCTGTAGTTGCTGCTATTGTTAGCCCCAGCCGCCGCTATTGTTAGCAGCGGCCGCTGCTGCTGTTGTTAACTCTGACCCGCTGTTATTAGCAAATTTTTTTGAAGACCTCGGCTTTATGCCATGTCCAGTAGCTCACATGTTTCCAGTGTTTGTGTGGGGGACGAGGAACTGGGGTGGTCTCAATGGAATTCCTGGGACGGAATTATAATAATTGTGGACGTGGCAGTACTGACTTCTGTCCCCAGTGTTGTCAAGAGAAGCAGGATGTGCTAATGTAAGGTCCTTGTGCATGTGTGTGTGTATGTGTGTGTGTGTGTGTGTGTGTGTCCTGGGGGGGTGTTGGTGGGGGTAGAGGAGGGAAGACAGTTGTTGACGGCACTGTGAAGGTGGTCTTGGGAGGGAGGTGGGGTGGGGGGGGGGTAGGTCGAAGGTCAAGTGATGACGTGTTGCAGAGAGCGGAGCAGCGTTGCCATGATCTCCAGCGATGACGTGTGGTGGCGAGCAAGCAGTGTTGCCATCTGCCCACCGCCCCCGCCCAGCCCTCAGCAGACAACCTCAGCGCCACTTGTGTATTTTATTATTATTTATTTCTTCACTTAAGTAAATAAGTGTAATAAGTGAGGGCAGCGGTAAACATGTGGGGGGGTCAGCATTACTTGACACACAACCCTCCTCGGCCGGCCTTGAAGCAAGCCGCTTCCTAAACCGTGAGGACGTTGTAAGATACGGTACCGGTCGTTTTAGATACGGTGCCGGTTGCTTTAGGTATGATGGCTGTTTGAGGTACGGTGCCGGTTTTTTTTTAAGCATACCTGTTTAAGGTATGATGCCGGTTGGTTTTGGTATGATGCCGGTCGTTTTAAGGTTCAAAACCGGCTATTTTTCGGGAGATGACGGTATCTGTAGATACGATGTTGGTTTTTGTGGTATTTTTTTTCCGCCTGTTTACGTTTTTCATCTGGTAATGTTTTCAACCAGGTTACGTTTTCATTGGGTAACGTTTTCACCAGGCATTGTTGTCTTCAGGTTACGTTTTCATCTGATAACATTTTTTCCTGGTTACGTTTTCATCGAGGTGACGTTTTCTCGTGTTTACGTTTTCTGGTCATGTACGAAATCAGTTGTGGATATCGATTCTATTCTTAGCTTCTTATAACGATTTGGATAGAACATTTATATGAATGATGTATGTTTACCAAATGGCGTCCTAGCTTCGCCTCTTCGATGTATATCAACTGACTTATATTTTTCTCTTGTGTCTCCCCTGATGATGTGATTATTACACGAAAGTGCACTTGGGAACTTTTCGTGTTTCATTTTCCCCGTGGACTCATAGGAATATCTTGATCGCGCAAAATTGTGATCCTTTCCAATATATATATATATATATATATATATATATATATATATATATATATATATATATATATATATATTTTTTTTTTTTTTTTTTTTGCTTTGTCGCTGTCTCCCGCGTTTGCGAGGTAGCGCAAGGAAACAGACGAAAGAAATGGCCCAACCCACCCCCATACACAGGGGAGAAAGAATACTTCCCACGTATTTCCTGCGTGTCGTAGAAGGCGACTAAAAGGGAAGGGAGCGGGGGGCTGGAAATCCTCCCCTCTTTTTTTTTTTTTAATTTTCCAAAATAAGGAACAGAGAAGGGAGCCAGGTGAGGATATTCCCTCAAAGGCCCAGTCCTCTGTTCTTAACGCTACCTCGCTAATGCGGGAAATGGCGAATAGTATGAAAGAAAGATATATATATATATATATATATATATATATATATATATATATATATATATATATATATATATATATATATGATTCTGTCTCCTGGTGGGGGTGTGTGGGGGGGGGGAGGGGCCTAACCGTCACTCAGCAACCGCTCAGATTTCAAGCGGGAGGAAGTGTCTGGGGGATTCTAGGAGGCGGGTCGTGGGCGGCCATGACTCACTCTCTGGGGGGGAAATGCCGCCATTATCACGCGCGCTACATTTCTTTTTTTTTCCTCGTTGGTGTAACAAAGATGTATGGGGTTTGTGCCGCCATTACAAGCGCCCTAGATGTGTTATATCCCTTCATGAGGAACGAAGACGATATGTTATGCCATTTAGAATCACTTGAGATAGACTTTTTTTTTTTTTTTTCTCAGGAAGAACAAAGACATGTTTTTGCCGCCGTATTAGAAGCGCACGGATCTTTTTTTTTTTTTTTATTCCAGGATGAACAGAGACGATATGTTTTGCCATTTAGTATCCCACTGAATATATTTTTTCCCCAGGAAGAACAAAGATGGTATGTTTTGCCGCCACGAGAAGCGTACTGAATAAATTTTTCCCCCAGGAAGACCATAAACCAAGGTTCTGTCTCGTGAATATAAACCATATTTAATCGGTTTTTGTTTACTTAAACCCAAAAAGTATGGGTCTTGAGTGCGATGGTACGATCCTTGAACACAACGACACGACCTTTGGGTACGATTGTGCGATCCTTAAATTCGACGGTACGACCCTTGACCACGAATGTATGGTTCAGGCTATCATACCGTCGTGCTCAACGGTCTTACTGTCGTGCACCATTAACAAGGTCGTTTGGTAGTTAGGGTGCTTGATGAAGGTAAGGGTTAACGAAGTTATGGCTCACATATTCCCAATACATGTATTTTATGTTGGTTTTAGAGGCGGGTCTCTTCCCCCGCAGTTGCTAGAAGCAGGGAAGAGTTTCCATGAAGAGAGTAAAGCGTGTGTGCGAGTGGGAAGAGAGGAGGCTGAGTGGTTCCGTGCGAATGTGGGGTAATGGTGTGTGATGTCAACCATGGCTGTTTGATTTGTTTATGGGTGGGGTGGTCAGGGAGGTGGGCCATGGCGGCGAGAGCCCCGCGACCTTACCCACCCACGCCCACTCGTCTGGTAGCGTGGCGGCGTTCCATTACTTAATTGAGGCGGGAGGGAAGATGGCCGACTGGCTGGCCCTCAAGGGGAACTTGAGACAACTTAAGTCGTCGTGTGCAAGTTTAATGTCTTGGTAAACTTGATGTAGAACTTGATATTAGACTTCATCACTCGTGAAGTTGGAGGACGTTGATTGATGGTTGACGCAATGACAAGGATGACGCATTTTGTGTTTCTGTTAAAAGCTTCGGCCAGGGACGAAAGTCCTCACCAGTGCCAAAGAATAGCGAATGAAATGCACGAGTTTTTGTGGGTGTTGGGAAAGCAGATTTAGAAAGGGTCAGGAGATGGATGTTAGGAGAGACACGGAAAGGTTAAAGAGTTCCAAAGCTTAGCGTTGTACGTAAAGAAGCAAACATCACAACGGCCGCACAGTGATCACAAAATGCAGTAGCTTTCCGAAGTATTATATGGTCTAGCTCACGGCGTCGGGGCCACACACACACACAAGCAGCGGGCTCTCGGTGGCAGAAACCGAAGTAATACCTGTAGAACAGGGGAAAGAGAACCAACACTTGAGGCATGGGACGATAACGAGTCTGGTGTGTCATATCCTCAGCGTTGCCTTCCTTTAAGACCAAGATTCCTAGTGTTGTTATATTTTAAGACGCCTGACGCAGTCACTCCTGTTATAAACAAGTTCCGAGAAGCGTGTGTTGCAGGAGCGGTGTGACGGGTGAATCAGAAGTATGTGTTGCAGGAGCGGTTTGAGGCGTAAATCAGGAGCGTGTGTTGCATGAGCTGAGTGAATCAGGGCGGGATGTATTCCTATAACATAATAATCTTGGTATGGAAGTTCGTCTTCTTCATCCGGTACACATCATGGCTTCGCTTAGTGGTGCTTAGCTACACGACGCTTGAGCACGACGGTACGACGCTTGAGCACGACGGTACGTCGCTTGAGCACGACGGTACGACCCTTGAGCACGACGGTACGATGCCCAGGCGTTTACCCTATCTCTGAGAAAAGGGGTTAAGTCAAAGGCGAGGCCACCGTACCTAGTGGTCGTACTGTCGTGCTTAAGGTGTCGTGCCGTCGTGTAAGCCGGCCGTGCGTGCATGTGTTGCCTCATCAGCTGTTTTCCGTCGTTGTTTACATTCCGCTCAGCTGGCCCCGCCCGCGTGCAGGGCTGCCAGGGGTCGCTTTCTCTCACCACCCTTCAATAACACGGGCGAATCGCCTAATGTATTCCAGATGTATGGACTGCTGTATCATCCACTACAGCTGTATGTGTAGCAGTTTGACATAGCTTATGTTTGCAGTGGTATGTGTTGGAGAAGATGCAGGACAGCGTATTAGATTTTTTTTCGTGAATGTTGATGCTTAGGAGTGTTATCTGTAGCTAGTTTGTTGTGTCTCCTTCCTTATAGATGGGCACGACGTTTGGAATTGATTCCATCCACCCGCACTGGCTCTCTCTGCCTCGCTCCAGCTGCATGTGTTCTCTCTCTCCCCTTCCCAGTCCATGCACCTTTCTAGCCATTTAAAGCACCCTTCCTGGACTCTCTCTCTCTCTCTCTCTCTCTCTCTCTCTTCCAGCTTGGACATTTGACCTCATCACAAGGAAGGTGTGTCAAAGAGTCCCTTCAGCAGTCCAAGAGCGTACTTGCCGTTTAGCGCGTTAGTTGAGACGGCGCACAGAATTCGAACCCATGCCTGTCCGACCATGGGCTGGCCCGTGCTATCTCGTGGTCAGTAAGACTAACCACCACACCATGGAGGATCGTGTGTGTGTGTGTGTCACTAGGGGAAGGGAAGCCTACTCTCTCTCTCTCTCTCTCTCTCTCTCTCTCTCTCTCTCTCTCTCTCTCTCTCTCTCTCTCTCTCTCTCTCTCTCTCTCTCCAGTGTCCTGCACTAACTTCAGGAAATTCCTGAGAATTTGGTATAAAATGGAGGCAATATTTAGATTTATGTATGTAAACTACTTAATGGCGCGAGTGCAGGCCATCATCCTCACAACACCGGCACAGCACGGCGACAGATCAACACAGCAGCCAGGACAACACAGCGCCCAGGACAACACAGCAGCCAGGACAACACAGCAGCCAGGACAACACAGCAGCCAGGACAACACAGCAGCCAGGACAACACAGCAGCCAGGACAACACAGCAGCCAGGACAACACAGCAGCCAGGACAACACAGCAGCCAGGACAACACAGCAGCCAGGACAACACAGCACCCAGGACAACACAGCACCCAGGACAACACAGCAGCCAGGACAACACAGCACCCAGGACAACACAGCAGCCAGGACAACACAGCAGCCAGGACAACACATCACCCAGGACAACACAGCAGCCAGGACAACACAGCACCCAGGACAACACAGCACCCAGGACAACACAGCGCCAGTGCCCCCTGTGTTGAGAATGAGCCGGTCGCACGCAGCGAGGGGGGGAGCGGGCGAGGCGTCGCCTGCTGAAGGTGTGCCCGAGTGAGTGAGCGAGTATACACGTGGCGTGCCTCCGTCGTGTGAGGACGGAAGGCCAGGCTGGTGACTGGTCACTTAAGCCAACCCATCTGCAGGAGGGGTTAGCACTGTCTTACACCCGTAGGGGGGTGCAGCAGCCAAACCCCCACTTTATTGGAGGTTTAGCACTGACATGTCACCACACCACCCCTCACCCACCCCATCCGCCTTCATCACTTAACACACGTTAGATGGTTCAGCTGTGTGTGAGAGAGAGAGAGAGAGAGAGAGAGAGAGAGAGAGAGAGAGAGAGAGAGAGATCCTACATTTGATATTATTAAGTAGTTTACGTGGTTGTGGCCTTGTTGACTCTGCTGGCGTCGAAGCAGCTAAGTCGTAAGGTCTGGTGGGCGGCCGACCTTCACGTTTCTGGGAAATTTTCTTTCTTTTTTTCTCTTTTTTTTAAGACGATTTTCTTCCATTTGTTTGTGTATGAATATTAAAGGCTGGTCCGTCATCTTGATGTCTCCCTCAACTGCCTCATTTTCGTACGTCTTCCTTCAGCATCCTCAGGAGGAGGTGGAAGATTTGCATAGAGGAATGCGGTACTATGGTATGTCTTGAGGTGGGAGGGGGGGGGGTTAGGGAAAGGGGGGCGGGAACCTCCCCCTTTTATTTAAGGGGTTGAGGGAGGATTCAGGGAGTGAGGGGAGGGGTATGGTCTGTCTATAGAGGATCGGGGGTGGGAGAGCGTTGGCCAGTTCTGGGGAGGAGGGGTTTGGTGGACAGAATGGGAAATGTGAGCAATGAGACACAAGTGCAGGAAGTGTGTGTGTGTGTGTGTGTGTGTGTGTGTGTGTGTGTGTGTGTGTGTGTGTGACTCCGTCACCCTCGAGGACGCACACGTGCTCACACTTATCAACAAGTTGGTAATGGCTTCAGCTCCCTCCTCCTCCTCCTCCTCCACACACCCCCCCAGCGGGCTTCCGTGGCGTAGTGGTTAGCATTGCTGACCATGACTCACACCACGGGGTGTTGGGGGGTGGAGTTTGAATCCCAGCGGTGCACGCACTCAACCCAGCTGTTCATCCTCCCCACGGGGCTAGTCGGTAAGTAGATACAGATCTTGTGTGTGTGTGTGTGTGTGTGTACATATGTATGGTGTATACGCAGGAGTAAAGGCATATGCACGTACAAGGTTAAGAGACGGGACAACACTGGTGTAACACTCCTCGCAACACACACACACACACACACACACACACAACACTCTACTTGTGTTGTCTGCAACACACGCGCTCTCGCCCGCCGTACTTCACGCCACTTTAAAAAAAAAAAAAATGTCACGGTTTGTATTACGCCGGGCGTAACGGGGTTAACGGAGGCAGGCCCGTAGGAAGTAGGGCACGACAGAGAGAGAGAGAGAGAGAGAGAGAGAGAGAGAGAGAGAGAGAGAGAGAGAGAGAGAGAGAGAGAGGCTTAAAATCGTCAATACGTCTCAAGCAGTGGGCGTCACTGTCTCCTGACGTCATCATCTGACGTCATCTCCTGACGTCATCATTTCCTCATAGGCCGTGTGTGCTGGGCCGCCAGCCCCACGTACACGCTCGCAGGAGACCCCCATCTAGTCATTCCCATGCAGAGGGAACGACTTGAAAGAAAACGGGATGGGTGTAGGCGTGAGAGATACTGGAAGATTCATGGAAGGTCCCACATGGACGCGATTCTAAGTGTCTCTCTCTCTCACGACCACGAACATGTAAGGTTTATCATGCCAAAATAAACACACAGATTCCAGAGCCATGATTACAGTGAAAGAAAACGGGAAACTGATTGAGTACGCTGCTTCTCTAGAGCTCAACCCTGTGCGGGAATGAAATATGATCCCGCACTGGACAAAGACCTAAATAGCGTCCCCTGATCATCCGGAGTGTACAGGGGAGCCATGCAAGGCAGCTCCCACAGCAGCCACCGCCTCAAACAGCCTCCTTGATCAAGTTGTACAGGGGAGGAGGAGAGACGAGGCTCAGGCCATGGTGATAGTGGGGATATATATCATGTTGGATGGTTGTGTGGTGTGTGTAGCGAGGTGCCGATGCCGTGGGATGATGGTTGATAATGGCTTCTGGGACACGGTAGTGGGACGGTCCAGTTGATGTCGTAACGGACCGGCGCTGAGGGTTTTGAGAGGGCGAAGAGGAGGAGCAGGAGGAGGAGGTCGCCCCCCATGTGTTATTATTAAGAGGCCAGAGAGCGCAAGATGGTCTCACAAAAGAAGGATTTAGTTTGTCTGAATATCATTTATTTTTTTTTTTTCAAGGCGCCGCAGTGATGTGTGCTTGTTTCTCGTCCAGCGGACGAGCAGACCATGTGTGCATTTGTTCAATGTGATTTGGCCTTTTGGCCAACTACTTTTGTGTCTTGGTTCTACAGTATTTCTCAAGGTGTTGGGACGATGGGTTGAGTGTATAGACAGTGAATTACTCGTGATGTTCTATATATTGATATTTCACAGGCAATATATATGTATATATATACATATATATATATGCATATTTATAAATAGTTATATTGTGTTTCACATATTTACTTTCAGTTTAGTGCTTGTAGTGACTGTAGCTTTGGTTATGGAATCTGAGTCATGTTCTCCACATTAACCCGGGGTTCGAATCCAAGTATACACACACACACACACACACACACACACACACACACACACACACGTGTGTGTGTGTGTGTGTGTGCGCGCGCGCTTGTACGTATATGTATTTGTTAAATTGTGTGTTTTATGTGTGTTTCTGTGTATATGATAGACTTCACCTTATGATTGTGGCTCATATGATCCATTATACATTCCTGTCCTCAGTAAGGTTGTGTTGTGATACCTGTGTTGTATATTTTATGTTGTGAAGCGTCATCCAGATCCCCTCCCCAGGGTGTTGTGTCGCTGTGCTACAGTAGTGTTGTATAGAAACACTCCCACACGTAGTAACACTCACTCTCTCTCTCTCTCTCTCTCTCTCTCTCTCTCTCTCTCTCTCTCTCTCTCTCTCTCTCTCTCTCTCTCCGTTGGTCTGACCAGACCATTGGGTCAGGCAGAACACAGTTGACGGTATGAATTTCAGTCTTAGGCGCTGTTTGTAGAGAGGGGGTGTGGGAGTATGTCTGGTATGTTGGTTAGCATTGTCTGTCAGCTCTGCAGCCAGGCGTCCGTTGGACCTGCATCTTGGGGCGTTCAACCCGTAAGTTACCACGACCCTTTGGACCCTTTGGGGCTTTTTTCGCTCCTCGTTGTTTGTCGCAGTCTGGTCTCAGGTCAAAGGTCATGGTCAGGCGATGTCAAGAAGGGCGAGAAATTCGTTGATTTGGAAGCATTTGGATCCTTTTGTACTGCTTGGGCTTCGTGTATGAAGGGGAGTGGTGGGAAGTCACTAGGGGTGTGGGGAGGAAGCCGCTGGGGTTTGGGGAGATGGTGTACTTCTTTTATGTGCGTCAGGCCCCATTTGTCGTGGAAAAAATACATATGTTCGCTTGCCATTTCCCGCGTGAATGAGGTAGCGTCAAGAACAGATGAAAGAGCCTTGGAGGAAAAAATCCTCACTTGGATATATATATATATATATATATATATATATATATATATATATATATATATATATATATATATATATATATATATATAATCCACGAGGAAATGGAAAACGATAAGTTCCCAAGTGCACTTTCGTGTAATAATCACATCCGATTTTATGTTTGTAACTGAATGAATCTGGATTGAATTGAATGAAGTTGGACTGAACTGAAGACAGTATCTCCACCAAAGCTGCCACATCATACCCCCCCCCCCCCACCTGTGTTTAGCAAGTGTGGTGGATGTTGATATGAAGATTTTTAACATCATCGTCTAGTTATACATAGACAAAACAGGATATGTGTGTGTGTGTGTGTGTGTGTGTGTGTGTGTGTGTGTGTGTGTGTGTGTGTGTGTTAGTCAGCTGGTGAGGCAAGTGTTACTGTGGCATGTCGGTTGCACTTGCCTGCTTCGTCAGCTGCCTGATGGTGCAGTTGTTAAGCTGTGAAGAAAACGGGATGAGGGTTGATGACGTAAGTCCTTGGATTACACGTTGCTTTACCGTTTTCCGTCGTTGTTGGTCGTGATAATGATAATAATAATGATGATAATAATAATGATAGTAATAATAATAATAATAATAATAATAATAATAATAATAATAATAATGATAAGGATATCAGTACATACTTGGACTGACATAAAAATAACAAGGATGATAATGATAAAGATGATTGTGATAATAATCATTATAATGAAATCACAGATACAAACATATACTGCAGTTAACTGGACCTTTTGGTAATACAGCAACCTGTGTATTTCTGTATCCATTACACGTGTGTGTGTGTACACAGTATGGGGAAGTATGGGGAGGGGTGCTACACTCGGTAGGGCTCATGTCATGGGTGCGCCTCTGTTCTTGTAGAAACTACAAGTGTAAGATTGTGCTGGGCGTGGGATGGTCGTGGGCAGTGCCCCATGTAGGCGTGGGCAGGCGTGGTCTAGGGTATATAAGTAGGGCAGCGGCAACCGAACCCAAGATGGGCGTGGGCGCCCAGCTTCATCTCCCATACTAGCTAGCTCATGGGTCCCAGACCAGCTGGTTCATGGGTCCCAGACTAGGCTGGTTTATGGCTTCTAGACCAGCTGCCTCGTGGGTCTCGGGCCAGCTGAATCATTTGGTCCTGCACCAGCTGGCAGGGGCGTTATAATGGGTCCAGACCATTTCCCAACGCCATCGCGTGCCATATATCATGGCAAGTGGTGGTAGCCAAGGCTGTGTACACTGCAGGAACTACAGGACTGTTGCACCCGGCAGTCTGCACCCTCTACACCCACATCCTGAAGTGTCAGCAACGATCACAAGACCTCACCATACGGCGGAAGGAGGAACAAGGACCATATACATTTTTTATTGATATTTTGTTCAGATTATTGTTATTATTGTTATTATTATTATTATTATTATTATTATTATTATTATTATTATTATCATTATTATTATTATTATCTTGTTAGACAATTGTTCGATTGAGACTATCGCGATGGTGGAGGTGGGGTCGTTATAGGTCGTTCAAGCCAGTTTTAGGAGAGAGTCGTTCACAGGAAGAATTTCGTACTCATGTATTTGTACTTAACAGTGTGACCGGAGGGACTTTTGTGAATGCGATGACGCCTTGAAGAGGATCTCTGTCTTTGTCAAATGAACCCAGGAAGGATTTCCGGGGTGGGGGGGGGGGGTGGGGGGATGAGTTTGTCATGTCGGCTTCTTTTTTTAAAATATGTTTGAGCAAATTACGGCAAATGTTCATCGTCACTTGTAGGATATTTTGTGTCCTGTGGGGGATATCCTGCGGAAGGCTTCGAGTGTGTACGGACAGGATATACGTGTGCCAGGATGTGAGTCAGGATGTGGAGTGGTTGACGATGACATGTCGTGTGAGGGAGGAAGCGGGATTCGTGGTCGGTCTTTGGTTCTGTTGCTGAAGCGATCGGCGAGCAAGCGCGCGACTTCATGTGCTGTGGGAGGAGGCAGCTGGTTAGGTCGTGGTCGTGTGTGTGTGGGTGTGAAGTGGAGGGCGTACTGAAGGAAGGAATGAATGGAGGAAGGAAGGAAGGAATGAATGAAGCAGGAGTGTGGTATTCCTCACAGCAAGGCAAAAGGCAAGGTCAGTAGAGGGGAATGAAAGGAGGTCGTCTAATACGTGGGTATGTGGATAGGTAACACTAGACCAGGCTATCTGCTGGAGGACATGGTAGTACGTGGGAAGGACAGATAACACAAGACCTGATGGTCTATGACCAGGTTATCTGCTGGAGGACATGGCAGTACATGGGAAGGACAGATAACACAAGACCTGATGGTCTATGACCAGGTTATCTGCTGGAGGACATGGCAGTACATGGGAAGGACAGATAACACAAGACCTGATGGTCTATGACCAGGTTATCTGCTGGAGGGCATGGCAGTACATGGGAAGGACAGATAACACAAGACCTGATGGTCTATGACCAGGTTATCTGCTGGAGGGCATGGCAGTACATGGGAAGGACAGATAACACAAGACCTGATGGTCTGTGCTGGGGGACAGTAGTGGAACCCGGATAATTCCTGATCTGTAGAGATAGAGACAGGATGGCGAAGGAGAAGGCTCGTGGTTATGACTCTGTTGTCATATGATAGAGTAGGCGGGTCATGAAGACAGTGGAGATAAGTATGACAATTGTCATATGACAGTAGTAGGGGGGGTGGGGGACGGTATAAGACAGAGCAGGAAGGTCGAAGAGGGAAGTGAGAGAGACAGTCATATGACAATGAATGGAACTTTGCCTCATCATTCTATAGAACGTGAGGCTACACGCGAGTCAGCTATGAGTTAATGAGGTGCAGGTGAGGTGGGTATGAGGTTGGCAACGCTGCAGCACCCACCTGGTGTCTCCTGATTCATTGATAACACTTATCTCCCTCCATCTCTCTAGCAGCCGCCTCCCTCCATCTCTCCTGCTCACTCCTCCATCTCGTTAGAAGGCGTCTCCTTCCATCCCTTACACACACACACACACACACACACACACACACACACACACACACACACACACACACACACACACCTTTCCATGTCGCTACTATCCGCCTCCATCCAACCCCAGGGGCACACGTTCTCTCCCCCCACTGTGTGTTCTTTGAGTCACCTAGAGCTACCGGTTCGAATCCCACACAATCAAAGACCAGAACATGGACGGGTGTGAGTCATCCGATAGGACGAAGCAGTGGGGTGCGTGGCGTCGACACACTCAACGCACTCGAGAGAAAGTATGGTCGCGCGCGCACACAGACACACACACACACAGGGATGGATCACTGCCTTCAGTCCTGCGTGGTTCAAACTGTAATGATGCTGTACCGTGAGCTCCGGAGCATTTTGAACGAACCAGTGTTCGATTAGCTCCGTTTGACTTGGTATATTTGATGGTGAACTTATGGGTTTGATATAGTGATGGCAAGACGTTCTCTCTCTCTCTCTCTCTCTCTCTCTCTCTCTCTCTCTCTCTCTCTCTCTCTCTCTATATATATATATATATATATATATATATATATATATATATATATATATATATATATGAAGATACTTGACTGACTTGATAACCCGTTCATCAGAGGAGCTCAAACCTATTCGAAGCGGTTCGGAGTTGCGGTGAAGCGAAGCTTTGAATCGCACTGAGCAAAACGGGATCTGAACCTGCTGCTGGAGGCAGAGGGGCTTCGACTTCAAGATGCCAGGCATATGACGGAGCCTTGAACCAGAGCCACACAGCGGGAACTGACAAGAGTCTCTCTCTCTCTCTCTCTCTCTCTCTCTCTCTCTCTCTCTCTCTCTCTCTCTCTCTCTCTCTCTCTCTCTCTCTCTCGCCTAGCGCCTGGATTTGCATTGTCATGAGACGGCTTACGACAGACGGAAGTCATGTGCGGGTCCAGTCTGGTCGACGGTAGAGACGGAGGGGATATCCTGGTAGATAATGCCCGTCGACTTTGGTTGATGGTAGAGCCATGGTTTTAGTTCGTGTTGATGGATGGTAGAGACGATGGTCACGTCCTGGTAGATGGTACGGTTGAGTTTTGTCGAGGATAAAAGCGGCGAGTCACTTCGTGGTATATGGTAGAGACCGGTGGGGGGGTGGGGTCAGTCAAGCCTGGTCGATCTTCCTGGAGTCAGGTGTGGGTAGACGATAGACAGGTAATTCTGGGTGTGCTTGAAGATATGGGACAGAAGATGAGGTATTATTCCCTGATGGCTGAAGGAAGACAGTGCAGTGCATAGGTTCGAGTCCTGGTTGCGGCAGTCGGTCCACAGTCAACGCAGCTGTTCATCCACCCCAAGGGGTTGGTTGATGAAATGGGTACCTGGCTCAGGGTATATATATATATATATATATATAGCGTTGATGAGTTGGCCTTGATTAGGGCCTTAGCTGCCCATGCCGTCTCAGCTAACATAAGACAAAAAAAAGGTATTTGTTCCATATAATGAATCTGTTTGACTCGTGCCAGGCACAGGTGCTGGAAGACCCGTGAGTATACCAGATGAGTGATGAATCAGGACTCAGGTGAGTCAGGCTAGGGCTCAGGAGAGAGAGAGAGAGAGAGAGAGAGAGAGAGAGAGAGAGAGAGAGAGAGAGAGAGAGAGAGAGACGGGAGAGTATACAGACACCACATGAGTGATGAATCAAGTCTCAGTTGAGTCAGGAGAGGACCCAGAGAGAGAGAGAGAAGGGTAGGAGGGGTAGGTCCTTCCCCCTCTCTGTACCACCCCCAGTATACGGGGGAACCTTGGGGGTGGTTGGTGATGGCTGAGTTGAAGAGGAGAATAATGGCTCGTTATCCCCCGTGGATAGGTTGAACAAGCGATAAGATAAGGCGATGCAGTTGAATAGTGTGGCAGGGCCAGGCTGCCGCTGAGAGAGGGGGGCCGTGTTGAACGGCCACACGCGATAAGGCTTCTTACCTGTAGATAAGGAGCACATGATGGTCGGCCTGGTAGAGGGGGGGGGGGGGGGCACCCGCTCGGCATATGAAACCCCCTCTCTGTAGTAACGACCAACACCCCCCCTAACACACACCCTCCCTACCCCCAGAAAATGTCAAGGCAAATTAAAACAGTGGGAAATATCAGGGGTGTAGGGGGAAGGGGGTATATATATAAGATGGCCGGAGCTCAGGGAGATGTGAAGAAATGGTCCATTGTGCATTTTTGCCCAAGATGTACAAATGTTGGTCCGCCGGAGCAGGAACTCCTCGTCTTGGAAGTGGAAGACCTTGATATTTACGTTCATGAACTGCCCCACTCTCTCTCTCTCTCTCTCTCTCTCTCTCTCTCTCTCTCTCTCTCTCTCTCTCTCTCTCTCTCTCTCTCTCTCTCCCTCTATCTCTATCTCTGTCTCTCTTCCTCATGCGCTTATCCTCGCTCTCTGTCTGGGTTGTATCCTTGCCTCGCTGAACGGCGCGCGTTGTCCAATCAGCTCACAAGGTGCATGCACTAGTTCCGTGAACACGTCTGTCCGACACGCCCCCCTCCCCCCTCCCTTTTCCCCATTCGAGCCTCGGATAGATAGTAAGAGGCAGAATAGGCTGGAGCGATGGATACGTTCAGTTGCAGTTTTATTTCTCTGGGAGGCAGATTAAATATACGACGTTATATATATATATATATATATATATATATATATATATATATATATATATATATATATATATATATATATATATATAATGGAAGCCACAAGACAATTGAAACAGAGATCCGAACGCGTTCGTGATAGTCCACATCTTCAGACACACGAATCAAACACGAAAACGCTGACATGTTCGTGGTTCATTATTCCCCCTCCCCCCCCCAGCGGCTGCCGGTATATTCGTGAATCACGTATTCGTTTGTGATTCATCTGGAGAGAAATTGATACGAGGAGGAAAAGATTGAAGGGTAGGTAGACTGCGGACACGTTCTCACGTCAGAAAGGCATTTCTCAGACGCTCTCTTGTTGTGGGAATTGACCCAGTTTGTATTGACGTCAACCTTATACAGTGGGAGGTACAGCTTCATCAACACAGGCACGGAAGGCACAAGGACATCAACAGATGTTCCTATACACACGTTAATGTAATGTTTTAGATGTTTTAGATTAGAAATGAAAGAATATGACCTTACAATTCTTGATATGTATATTTTTTCCTTCTAATTCTAGCTGCCTCTTCTTTGTATATCAACTGACTGTTATAATTCTTTCTTGTGTCTCCCCTGATGATGTGATTATTACACGAAAGTGCACTTGGGAACTTATCTTGTTTCATTTCCCCGTGCATTAAAAGGACTTTACTTGATCACTCGCTCAATTGTGATCTTTTCCTATATATATATATATATATACTTGTTTCTTTTATAAATCATTATATAATGATTAATGCCTTTATTCATTTACGAAACAACCTTTCGGGAGATTTAATTAAGAGATTGGACCAGTCAGGTCTGTGTGGCTCTTTGGCCATTGCATGCACTTGGGGTTAGGGGCAGGACCTAGTCCAATCTGATAATGAAATCATAATGAAGGTGGGACGGCCCTGTGACTCTGGGCTGTGTCAGGACCGACACAGCCCTGGCGAGTGTATGACATTGGTCTATGCCAGACAGACACAGACCAACGCACATTGGTCTGTGCCAGACAGACACAGACCAACGCACATTGGTCTGTGCCAGACAGACACAGACCAACGCACATTGGTCTATGCCAGACAGACACAGACCAACGCACATTGGTCTATGCCAGACAGACACAGACCAACGCACATTGGTCTATGCCAGACAGACACAGACCAACGCACATTGGTCTATGCCAGACAGACACAGACCAACGCACATTGGTCTATGCCAGACTGACACAGACCAACGCACATTGGTCTATGCCAGACTGACACAGACCAACGCACATTGGTCTATGCCAGACAGACACACAGACCTAACGTATCTGTATGACGGTGGTGTGTGCTAAAGTGATTTCTTTATATTACCAATTCCATTTATATCAATTATTAATTATTTTTTTTCTTCCTTTCAGGTAAGTCAGTGAATGGAAACGAGTTCTTGTAAATCGCATCATCGAGACGAAGTAAGTCATTTACAGATTTACAAAACTTAAAAGAACGTGTGTGTGTGTGTGTGTGTGTGTGTGTTTATATACCCCTGGACCATTTTTTATGAATGCGTCCTGGTGTTACCCAAGATCTCCTTAAAGGCTCCTGTAGTCTGAGGCTGCGCAGCTTCCAGCAGCAGGGAAGTGTGACCCTCTTCTGTGGTGAGTAGTTCTTTTTCGATGGCGAGAGCCATGGAGGAGAGAACATCCCAGGCACCGAGTAGTTCTCTTATATAACCACATTACATCTGCAGAGGCAGTCAGGAAGGAGGGAGGGGGGTACCTGGTTTTTACCCCCCTCAGACATACCAGTCATGTGAGATGGCTACGTGGGGCAAGTACTGTGTACAGGGGGTTGTTGAAAAACTTTTTCAGAAAGATTGTGAGGAGAGTTGCAAATGTGGGGAGGTTGAGGTGTGTGTGTGTGTGTGTGTGTGTGTGTGTGTGTGTGTGTGTTTCCCCTCATAGTGGGAGATAATGACGAGTGGACCAGCATGTGTGGGTGTGGGAAACTCATTAATGTGGGAGGGGTGAGAGGGAGGAGACAGCAGACCCCCCCCCACTGTCTAGCTGTCTGGGCTGGCTTTGAGGGCGTGGTGGTGGTGTGGGGGGGGGGGGTCTAGTGTTTACTGTAGTGTTTATAGTGTGATGTGTCGTGGGGGTCGGGTCGTGATCGAGGGTCGTACCGTCGTGTTCGAGGGTCGTACCGTCGTACTCGAGGATCGTACCGTCGTGTTCGAGGATCGTACCGTCGTACTGGAGGATCGTACCGTCGTGTTCGAGGATCGTACCGTCGTACTCGAGGATTGTACCGTCGTGTGCGAGGGTCGCACCGTCGCACTCGAAGATTGTACCGTCGTGTTCGAGGATCGTACCGTCGTACTCGAGGATCGTACCGTCATACTCGAGGATCGTACCGTCGCACTCGGATCGTACCGTCGTGCTCGAGGGTCGAACCGTCGTACTCGGATCGTACCGTCGTACGCCAGCGTCGCATCACCACCACCCAAGGATTGTTCCCGGCTTACATGGGTGGGGGGGGGGGGGGTCGCTCCGTCCCTCCGTCTCACCCCCCGCACACCCTCCTCCTGACGGGGGATTTGAGACGGATCCCCACCGTCTCGTATATTGTCCCGTCTCTGTTGACACAGTCGCTGGCGCCTGTGGCTTGCAGGCCCCAGGTTCGAACACGCTTGATGCAGTTTGCAGTTGATGGTCCGTCCCTCACCACACGGCTCAGGCGGGCACTGGAGGCCCTAATCAAGGCCAGATCATTAACGATATATGTAGATTTATATGTATATATGTATATATTTACATGCATGTGTGTGAAAAGCCTTCTTAGACAAGGCTGGATCTTTGGGAATACAGCCTCTTCGAAGAACTCCGAGTTCCAAAGGAGCCCACATTTCTCTGCTACTTACCGATGTATCCGTAAAGAATTGCCACTCGACCCCAAAACCCCATTTTCCTGGAGCCCTTACAGGTCCAAGCAAGACTGCGCTACTTCCAGTAGCAGGGAAATGATGAACCCTCGAGTGAGAAGGCCCCTCTAAGACTGCCCCTCCTTCCGTCACTTGACGATGGTACAGACACGCGAACGTGACTTCTTCCTCGCGAAATCAACCTGACGTTTTTCGCGAAATCACAGTTAACTTTTTCGCGAAATCCCGCGTGACTTATTCGCGTCATACTGAGTGGATCAGGATGGTGGCACCATGTGGTGGAGGTGTGCAACGCCGCTACCGCCACACTCAGTGTAGCTCCCGAGTGAAACCCTGGCAGAGACGTCACGCCGGCAGACGTGCTTCGAACTCGAGAGATAGATGTTCACCAGAGACGCCATTTTCAAACCTTCAAAGCTTACTGTAATCTTGTCCACCACCCAGCCGCCTCCCCTCACAAGATATCAGTTTGCCTCGCTATCGACGACAGTGCGTGGTAATATAGGTTATCTTGGGCGACAGATATCACTGCGTTACAACGGGTCGATGTGTCGACTTCGGTTCCCGTGTGGCGGATGCATGAGTGCGTTGAGGTGTGGTGGATTGGGGGGAGGCGTCGTCGTCGTCGGCTGTGTGGGTAGGGAAAGACGGGTTGGGGGAAGCAAGAGTGCAAGGCTGGGGTAGATACACAGGCCAGCGGTGTGGAGGGATATACCCACTGCGACCTCCCGCCGAGCGAACACCCCTCCCTCCCTGTCTCCCTGCCTGCAGGGTTGAATGATAATTGTTCCCGTGGCGGGTTTAGAACAGCGTCCACAGATAGATAGATAGACCCCTTGATGTTCAGAGCCAGCTTATGAACACCCTCACAGCGTCACTGGTCTAGTGTGCAAGTAGGAAAGATTAGGACGTCCTCTTGAGAGCCAGTTGTCGCACCCCCTCGTTACACCTCGCACTGTCGCACCCCTCCGTTGCACCTCGTACTGTCGCACCCCCTCGTTGCACCTCGTACTGTCGCATCCCTCCGTTGCACCTCGTACGGTCGCACCCCCTCGTTGCCCCTCGTACTGTTACACCCCCTCCGTTGCCCCTCTTCAAACGACAGAGGGCCCTCCTTGACACCCCTGGGGTAGAGTGACAATGCCAGGATGTATGTATGTACAGCCTGGGGTTCCCTCACTCCTGTGAGAGAATCATGATTCACTTTCGACCGGATCATAATTCAGCCAAGACAATGACGCGCTGGTGTACGGGGGCGGGCGAGCGCCACTTTCTCCCACGTAGTACATACATCAGAACCTCCTCTTTTCACCTTGTGCTGTAAACCATCGTGACCATCAAGCCCTTAATTAGTTGTTTTGAGTGGATGATGGAGCCGTAGTGTATGTGACTGTAGTGACACACCGTTAAGTAGAGGCGTGGTGGAAGGTTCTTGTAAGTGTAGGAAGTGGCCCCATTTTCACCTGGGGTGTGTGTGTGTGCGTGTGTGTGTGTGTCGTGGTCGGCCACTCTACCCCCGCCTCCACACCCATCCTCGCTTCACCCCTCGCTACACCGAGAATTTCATACCCCCCCCCCAAATTTTTCCACGTATCCCCTGTGTATTGTATATCTATTGTAGTTATGATCTGTGTTGTGTGTGTCATGCAGCGGGTGTTGCAACGGCCAGCTCTCGACGTTGTAGAATGCAACGTCCTGTTGCCATATATTTCCTCATATAAGACGAACACCCACACACACACACACACACACACACACACACACACACACACACACACACACACACACGTCTCAGTCAGTTTAATGATCAACATTATGTATGTCTGTTGACATTACTATCGTCCATATTTGTACGTCTCAAATGCACATTTGAGGAACTGACGTGTAACCACTTGACGTAGATCGTTAACGAAGCCCGGGACGCCACTGTATCGGAGAGAGAGAGAGAGAGAGAGAGAGAGAGAGAGAGAGAGAGAGAGAGAGAGAGAGAGAGAGAGAGAGAGAGAGAGGTCAACAAGTTTGAACAAAGACTGGAGCGGTACCTTTGTATTCCCTCCCGCGCCGTATACGGTGATGACGCTGTACCGTAGATGGGGTGATTTGCACGCCGAAGGTAGCGTCACCAGAGGGAGGAGGGAGGGAGGGGGGTCGCGTCCCCGGGAGAGAGGGAGAGAGAGAGGTGAGGGGAGGGGGGTATTTTATACGTCTTATGTATACTGAAGTAGAAAGTGCAGTTTGTCACCTGATGCAGAGGACGAACACACACACACACACACACACACACACACACACACACACACACACACACACACACACACACACACTTCAATGTCCTGATACTTTAAGAGCGCAGAAGTCGGGCGGTTTGATGCGTGGTGCGTGATCATGATGTATTCTGACGTCTGCTGTAGTGCTGGACTTCACCGTTCCTCGGGAGGCCCAGCGATGCGTAATTGCGTATACTCAGAACTGCTACGAGTGGTACGCCTTGGAGTGAAATGACCACCTGAAGATGTAGACGCGAAATCGTAACGCATTCTCCGGAGGGTTGGAGGGCTGTGGTTTTAACGCATTCCAAGCGTATGGATTCCAGCCTTGTGCGTCCTACATACGCATGTTGAGCTTGGGATTACGCCCGATGATGGAGCGAGCGTGTGGGGGGTGCCCGAAGCGACCATTAAAGTTCTGGGAATAATGGGGTGGAATGTTGGTAACCCCCCAGCCCAGCTGGACGGTGTGGGAGCGGCCGAGCCTGGGGCTCCCCACCAATGTTGGCGATGGTGTTGGAGTCTGCACTCCACCACTTGGCGATGGTGTTGGAGTCTGCTCTCCACCACTTGGCGATGGTGTTGGAGTGTGCTCTCCACCACTTGGCGATGGTGTTGGAGTCTGCTCTCCACCACTGTTGGTGATGGCGTTGGAGTCAGGTGCCTCCCTGCCGCTGCAGATCTTCCATAGGAAGAGATCATGAGGCATGTAATATTGGTTTATTTTCGTGGATCTGAGATGTAATAAATAATGTCACCCTTTTAGCTTCAGACTCTTGCCATTCTGCAAGTATCATTTTCATCTTTTTTTTTTAGATATTTGATAGGTAGTATAGGCGAATGGTCAGTGTACCCAGGTTCGAATCTCCCTCACGTGCGTCCTCATCTTCCCAGAGACTTGTCACATGTCAGTATATATTGCGGTCATGTGTGAGGTGTATGAGCGGTGGAGCAAGACAGCTGCTCTCTGGGAAGTGCTTGACTGTTTGACTGGTTGAAGTACTCCTTCCTCGCAGTCGCTCCCGGCTTCTGTGAGAGCCAGCGTGGACGAGCGCCAGCGTGGACGAGCGCCACAGTGCATCCACTCCACCTTTTTGCCTCGGCAGCCTCAATGGCCGTCACGTGTGAGTACCTCAGCCACGCGGAGTGTCTCACCTGAGTGCCTCCCTCACACCTCACTGTGTAACCAGATGTTACGCTTTTCTCTTGGCATCGTTGAGTCGTGTTGGTTCGGATGAGTGTGTGTAGATCCGAGCCGATTGCTCAAACACGCTCCTCATCCCACCTTATATGTCGAACTTAGACGATTATTTCTCCCTTTGTATCGCCATCTGTCTCTCCCACACCATATTACATCACATATTAGTAATAAGCTGCAGGTACTAAGCCCCGCTGGGTTATTGGGGTCAGAAGACGCCCCAAGACTTCGCCAGGTATTCGCCAGATCCGGCAAGTGGTGTGTGTGACGTGACGTCTGTGGGCTGAGCTACCTCATGGTTCTTGGCCGCAGAGGATCGACCCTCAAGTCTGGGTTTCCAGGGTAAACATCCACGATACAGGAGACGGGACGTGCCCGGGCGTGAGACGCTGGGGGTGATGGGCGGGGCGTCCGAGCGTGATGAGTTCTGATGAGCTGAGTGTTCGAGATCACGACTCAAGGGGGGAGGTCGAATGGTTGAGGGAGATGTTGTAGGTGATTGGATGCTTGGACTTTACAGAACCCTGGAAACCCTGGAAACAAAATTGTGGATGATGCTAATCCAGGCTCTTGTTCTCTCCCTGACTGGAGTCCCTCCGTGTGCCCATAAGTGGATGTTTGGAACTCTTGGAACCCTGGAGGTAAAATCAGTGATGATGCGTTTCCAGGCACGCGTTCTTTCCTTAACTGGAATAACCTCCATGTGCCTGTGATTTGGTATTTGGAACCCTTGAAACAAGGTCATGGATCATACAGTTCCAGGCACTTCTTGTCTCCTTGTCTGGAAGATTTCCATGTGCCAGTGACTGGATGTTTGGAACTTCCTGAATCCTGGAAGCAAGGACAGGGGTGATACTTTTCCAGGAACTTATTCTCTCCTTAACTGGAACACCTCCGCGTCCCGACAACACCATATAGAGCAGCAGGTATTGATGTGTTGGGAGAAGCTCTCTTCTCTGGTCTTATGTATGTCTGCTGCTGTTTTATGTATGGTCTATGACCAGGTTATCTTCTGGAGGACATGGTAGAACATGGGAAGGACAGATAACTCAAGACCTGATGGTCTATGACCAGGTTATCTGCTGAAGGACTTGGCGGTACATGGGAAGGACAGATAACACAAGACCTGATGGTCTATGATCAGGTTATCTGCTGGAAGACATGGCAGTACATGGGAAGGACAGATAACACAAGACCTGATGGTCTATGATCAGGTTATCTGCTGGAAGACATGGCAGTACATGGGAAGGACAGATAACACAAGACCTGATGGTCTATGATCAGGTTATCTGCTGGAAGACATGGTAGTACACGGGAAGGACAGATAACACAAGACCTGATGGTCTATGATCAGGTTATCTGCTGGAAGACATGGCAGTACATGGGAAGGGCAGATAACACAAGACCTGATGGTCTGTGACCAGGTTATCTGCTGGAAGACATGGTAGTACATGGGAAGGGCAGATAACACAAGACCTGATGGTCTGTGACCAGGTTATCTGCTGGAGGACAGTAATGGCATCTTAGACTCTCAGTTTCTGTACATAGAGACGGGATAGTAAAACAAAAGGCTTCATGGACGAGACGAGGCTACGCCCTGGCTCTGTCCTCTTCATATGCAAAACGAGAGACCAGTGTCCCTCCAGGCCAGGCGTTCATGATTCCATGGGGGGCTGGAGCCTTTGTCATGATGTATGCATGGCTCCAGCCTCTCCCCTTCCAGCCGGGGGCCCTGTGGTACATGACCCAGGCATAACTTTTGCACGGCCCTACCCCATGTCATGCACGGCCCCTGCCTCTTGTCATGCAACCCTCTCCGACTCGACCCTTCTCATGCCTTAACATCATGGGAGGTGACTTCTCATATATATACTCTCTCTCTCTCTCTCTCTCTCTCTCTCTCTCTCTCAATATCACCCCATTTCTCTATCTCTCCACCCTCCTCTTCAGCCAAACTTTCCCTCCTCCCGCTTAATAAATTCTGTCTTAAATATATATATATATATGTATATATATATATATATATATATATATATAAGTAACGTAAGGGTAAGAGAGATGTGTGGAAATAAAAAAAAAAAAAAAGAGCGTGGTTGAGAGAGCAGAAGAGGGTGTTTTGAAATGGTTTGGGCACATGGAGAGAATGAGTGAGGAGAGATTGACCAAGAGGATATATGTGTCGGAGGTGGAGGGAACGAGGAGAAGAGGGAGACCAAATTGGAGGTGGAAAGATGGAGTGAAAAAGATTTTGTGTGATCGGGGCCTGAACATGCAGGAGGGTGAAAGGAGGGCAAGAAATAGAGTGAATTGGAGTCATGTGGTATACAGGGGTTGACGTGCTGTCAGTGGATTGAAGCAAGGCATGTGAAGCGTCTGGGGTAAACCATGGAAAGCTGTGTAGGTATGTATATTTGCGTGTGTGGACGTGTGTATGTACATGTGTATGGGGGGGGGGGTTGGGCCATTTCTTTCGTCTGTTTCCTTGCGCTACCTCGCAAACGCGGGAGACAGCGACAAAGTATAAAAAAAAAAAAAAAAAAAAAAAAAAAAAAAAAAAATATATATATATATATATATATATATATATATATATATATATATATATATATATATATACACACACACACACACACACACACACACACACACACACAACTTTTAGGAGACACTGAAGGTCGCCAGAGAATGTACGTATATTGTCAGGTTCCAGTGATATTTTTACCGAGTGGAAACTGGCTCACAGAACAATGGTGATGGAGGTTGTGAGATGGGGCTGTAATGAAGTGGCTGTGAGTTTGGGTGGGGCCTGTAATGAGGCGGTTCTGAGTGGGGTGGGGTGTGATGAGGTGGTTGTGAGGTTGGTGGGTCGTAATGAGGTGGTTTTAAGTTTTCTTGGGGGGCTTATTGAGGCGTTTGTGAGTTAGGGCCACAATAAGGTGATTATGAGTAGGATGGTTGGGGGTTGGGGGTATGGCATAAGACTTCTCCACAACGGGTTTGCTGATGATGATGTTGTGGTAGACTGAATGCAAAAGCTTCGTTGAAGTCAAGGAAGGTGAGACTATAACCCCTTGGGAGGGACAAACACCTGGGTTGGTCTGTGGGCCGACTGCCACGCCCAAGATTCGAACCCGTGCGTGTCCGAGATGGCCTTAGCTGACTCATCGCCCGTAGCGCGAACCACGACACCCCTGTAGGTAGGCCTTGGAACGCGAGGTCTGGCAAAAACGTTCAAGTGGAGCCAGTAGGCGAAAACGTTTATAGAGCCGGGAGCAACAAACGTTGCGAGGCGCCGGAAGACGTCATGGGAAGGAGGGTGGTCTGGGCAGGTTACGGTGTCGTAAGGTGGAGGCAGAGCAACCATTGTTACGGTGCGTCGGGCGTCACAGGTGACGGGATGTCACTGCATGGTGATGCCCTTCTCAGTCACGGACGGCCAGGAAGCGTCACGTCACGCTGGCGTCTCCTCCCTGGTTAGAAAGTGTGTACGTGGTCCTATTTTTTTACGGTAGATATATATCAGTGTGTGTGTGTGTGTGTGTGTGTGTGTGTGTGTGTGTGTGTGTGTGTGTGTGTGTGTGACGGAGAGAGTGTGGGGCGTGGCGGAGGGAGAGTGTGACACGAGATGGACTCAAGGCTATGTATGTGTATATGAGGCCAGAAGTGCACGATATACCACTACTACAAAAATAACACTTGTAAACAAACCCACGAAATGACGCTGTATATATTTCATGAGGTCCATTTAAGCCTCATTTTCTTGTCTGTCGAAGCATGAGGCTCCATGAGGACACGTGTGAAATGAGGATGATAAGGAATATGATATTGGGTCTAGCCTGAGCCAGGTACCCATTTTTATCGGCCAACCTCTTGGGATGGATGTAGAGTTGGGTTGACTGTGGGCCGACTGCCGCAACCAGGATTCGAACATATTGCGCTCGACCGCGGGAGTCCAACGATGCTCGCTGTGTCTCCTCCTGACGGTGGGCCGAGCCAGTCCTGGCCAGACACACACACACACACACACACACACACACACACACACACACACACACACACACACACACACAGCTTCCCATGAACAGTTTCTCCTTCCTCATAGTGTGTGTTGCGGCCTCCTGTCATGGTGTGTTGTGGCCTCTCTCAGGGTGTGTTGCTTCCTCACAGGGTGCGTTGCAGCCTCCAACAGACCACGCGGCAGACCGCACGCCATCGTCCGACCACAATACTTGTGTTGTGCAACAGGTCCTTTGTCTATGTGCCTGCTTACTGGTGGTGTTGGGGTGGGTGGGGGAGGGAGCCTGGCCTCCCACAGGCACGGAAGCACCACTCGGGCACGACCCCAGGGCACCTCGTCAGGTCAGAGGGTCGCACCGTCGTGCTCAAGGGTCGTACCGTCGTGCTCAAGGGTCGTATCGTACCGTCGTGCTCAAGGGTCGCACCGTCGTGCTCAAGGGTCGCACCGTCGTGCTCAAGGGTCGTACCGTCGTGCTCAAGGGTCGTACCGTCTTGCTTAGGTCGAAGTTAACCATCTATGGTAAGAATAACATGTCATTTCCCATATATATATATATATATATATATATATATATATATATATATATATATATATATATATGCAGTGATATAGGTTATATGAAATTATATGAGAAGGGAACCCCGTTATATACCAGTGATCACACGAGTCAAAGATTGAAAGAATTATTGAGATGTGTCCATTGTTTGTGTCATGTGCACCGGCTCTGGTGTCCTTATCTCAAATCCTTGTGTGTGTGTGTGTGTGTGTGTGTGTGTGTGTGTGTGTGTGTGTGTGTGTGTGTGTGTCTATTGTTGTAATACAATAGTGTAGGAGTTGCCCGCCAGGACGTCACGGGTGATTAGAAATGTCGCCGTTTTTATTGATCTTTGGAATGTCGTTATCTGGGTGGACTGGGGAGTAAACTCCCCTCTAAGTACTACCAGAGCGCCCTACCGTCGTACTCTAGTGTCGCACCGTCGCACTCTAGTGTCGCACCGTCGTACTCTAGTGTCGTACCGTTGTTATTTAGTGTCGTATATATGAATAAGCGAGTTATGATATTTATATATTGTGGTGATTCGGTAATAACTCTATCAGGAACAGACAATACACTATATTATCTCGAGATCTCTCAATAGATCTTGTCATTAATCTTATTAAATATAAGATACATATCTTAGTAGACATTGGCGAATATAGTAAGGTCATATATATATATATATATATATATATATATATATATATATATATATATATATATATATATATATATATATGTATGTATGTATATATATTCCATATGTCCGGCCTTAAATTTATATTGTAATTCCGAAGGCACCCGGTCCAAAGATCAATTTTTGATGAATGGAATTCCCAGGTGGCGGACGGTGTCAATGTTGGAAGCGATCTGTCGTGTCGTGGAAGGGGAGGGAAGGGGGAATCAACGACCAGTGTCCAGCAGCCGGTCAGTTACGATTACTGTCGTTGTTGGGGCGGTACCTCACGGTACTCCCTTCCCCCAGCACGATGGAGCGACGGTACGGCCCCTCCCCCCTCCCCCTCCCTCCTTGAGCACGACGGTACGACCCATGTGTATGACCTTTGACCTAATCAGGACCCCATTGTACGTATTGGTTGTTCTGTACTGCTCTGGGCTCGCGCCTTGGCACTCACGGTCGCACCGCCGTGCTCGAGGGCCGTACCGTCGTGCTCGAGGGTCGTACCGTCGTGCTCTAGGGTCGTACCGTCGTGCTTGAGGGTCGTACCGTCGTGCTTGAGGGTCGTACCGTTTGTACAAGGGTTGTACCGTCGTGTTCAGGATATTAACATCTTGTGAGTAATTTATAAACAAATATTTAAATAAAATGTTTAGCAGGTTTGTGTATAGCAGATGTGTAGCAGAGCTGTGAGTAGCAGATCCGTGTGTAACAGATCTGTGTATAGCAGATATGTAGCAGATGTGTGGCAGATCCGTGTGTAGCAGATGTGTGGCAGATCCGTGTGTAGCAGATGTGTAGCAGATCCGTGTGTAGCAGATGTGTGGCAGATCCGTGTGTCGCAGATGTGTGGCAGATCCGTGTGTCGCAGATGTGTGGCAGATCCGTGTGTAGCAGATGTGTAGCAGATCTGTGTATAGCAGATGTGTAGCAGCTTTGCGATGGAGGCCGAGAGCTGGTGAGATGGTATTGTGGACAGCGTGTCTCAGCTTCCTTTTCTTCTCTTCGTGTGTAACTGTACGCGAGGACGCCTCTCCTCACGGTGGTGGGTGGGTGGCTGGCGCTGTAGTGGGTCACCGTAGAGAGAGAAGAATGTAGGCGGCGTGACCCCCACAGTTGGGCAGGTCACGCCCGCCGCCCGTCTTGGTGAAAGGTGTCCCACCTGCCTGTTTCTGTCGGCATTGAACACGATGTGTGTGAGTGGGAATGGGAGATGGGGGCCTTGATTGAACTCGTCCCTCCAGAACCTGAGTTCTGCGTTGCTCTGACACTCCTTATCAATGGCAACTGACCCCAGTGTATATATATATATATATATATATATATATATATATATATATATATATATATATATATATATGTGTGTGTGTGTGTGTGTGTGTGTGTGTGTGTGTGTGTGTGTGTGTATGTATCTGGCCAAGGATGGGGCCAGGGTGGACACAAGTCAATAACAAGCTGTAGAGTGAACCAGACGGTCTGTGTTCCTCTTTAATTCACGTCATCCGCAGCTCTGACACCCGCACGATGTATGTCCTCCTCAGTATTCACTGTATGAAACATACGCCTGGCAGTGTCCAGCGCCACAAGTGTGTATTAGTCGCCATAATTCATTCTGTGACCCAAGTCAGCCTCGATTGACGTGGTTCGTTCCATGAGAAAGTCTTCTTGGACGTATTTCCATGAGGTATTCTTCGAGGATATCTTAATAATTTTCTTCAAGAATATCTTCGTTATCTTTTATGAGAGTCGTAAGCCACCAGTGAATCCAGTGAAATAGATTTGAGATTTAGTATCAGTGGATATGATTTTGTTTCATCAAGGTTGAAGACCAACTGGTGTTGAGGGTCCTTCCAGTACCCTGGATCCACACTCGTCCTCAGCCTGCTGGTGTTGAAGGTCCTTCCAGTAACCTGGATCCATTAGTCATTCTCAGCCCACTGGCCCTGGAGACACTTCCAGTAGCCTGGATCCACACTCAATCCACTGACCATGAAGGCACTTCGACTCTCTTCAACATATAAGCCTTCAACAGGGACCGAGGGTCTGGGACGAAGGTTTGATATACTACTTCCCTCTCACGCCCACGACTCTCATTAGTTGCGCCTCCATAGTGAAGATGACTATTTCCAGGTGATTCCTTGTGAATTATCTGTCTGTCTTCTACATACTTTGAGCACAGTGACCTGTGAGTTATCTGATCTCTCCCACTATCACAAGCAGCCTCGAAAGGACCCAGTAGTCTGTTGCTTTTTGACCTTCTTTGTATTCCTTTGTATTACATTGCCTTCTGCAGTTACATTAATATGTACTATGAAAGAGAAATTCCTTTTTACGACAACTCTAATCTTCCTACGATCGTAATCTTACGACAATTGTATATAAGATGTAATTTTTTTAGAGTGTATTTTAAGGACGGAGTGTGTAAGCTCAGGTTACATACGTACTGGAGACGGGTCCTCCTGTGGCCTCGTACCTCATGAGGCTCTTTACTTATCTTGATTTTACAAGACTTATATTTGACGTGAAGCAGAGGATGTAAATGCAGTCACGGTGGAGTTTAGTGATGTGGTGTATTGTGGTGGGTGATATTTCTTTAATTGGGTGGTCGAAGAAGGGGTGGGAGGGTGGCACGTCTAGGGTCGTTTGACAGCTTGAACGACAGGGACGACCACGCTTGTTGCGTCAGGACGACCACTGTTGCGTCATTCGACGAGGGAGGTAAAATCCTCTCCATCTTACGGTCCAGTGCTGACAACGTCTGCCATCACACACCCAGTTCTCTCGGGTTTTCAGTCGTGCACAGTTCTCTTAGATCTTCAGTCGGGACCCAGTACTAGATGATATTAACCCCTAGCATGATCTGACTTAGATATTTGAGACGAGACGGAGGGGAAAGAAAATAAGTTTGTTTGGGTCAGGTGGTGCTTGAGACAGCAGAAAGAACTCACGAATCAATGAGCCACGGATATTTGTGCTTACAGTCAACAAATAACGCATCTGTATTCATCAGAACTGTGTCGTATGTTCCCATACACTCGTTGAATCATCTGTTGTAGAGAGACATGGGCACTTACTCTTCTATATATATATATATATATATATATGTATGTGTGGCTGACCAGAGGAGAATCAGATATATTCGTGAATCTTGTAATATTTTGTGATCAGGTTCTCTCAATGTTTAACCTGTGAAATCCCTGACAGGTTTGTACCCATGGTTTGAATGTGTGGTGCCCCAGTGTGGGACGTGGCCTGTAGAGTCTCCTGTCTTCTGGATATGGTGCAGGTCTTAGTGTCATTGTGTGTAGTGCACCATGTATATTATGGTGTAAGCTCACCACGTACAGTATAGCACTAGGATGCTACAATGGCTTCTCAGTGGACTGGGATACTGTAAGGGCAGTATAGTCTTTGCAAATCATGTATGTACAACTGGTTGTCGATGTGTAGTGGTGTGTTCTTCATATTGTAGGCTTATGGTGATGGCCATTTACCCGCATATATCATTCATGGTCTCAAAATAAAAACCGGAGTCACAGTTACGAACAGAAACAACGTTTTTCAGTACAGGTTTGAGCTTGGCTTTAACGAAGAGCATGACACCTCCGATCGCTCGATATTCGCTTCACTCTTGTAGGGCCATAGTGTGGGTTGACTCAATGTTGGCTTACACGGTGTACTGCGAGATTAGGTCATATGTATATCGGCTTTTGACTCGAAAGTAGAAAAAAAAGTTGTGATAACGTATAACGATCTGGTTGGGAGAAAAAAGTGCTATCACAGGTTGTTATCGTGGCAGGTTGGATGATGATAACGGGGGTAGGAAGCGGGGCCTACACCCTCCCTCCCCTCAGAGAGAGAGAGAGAGAGAGAGAGAGAGAGAGAGAGAGAGAGATTGACAGCAAGTTCGGGAAAGAGAGCAGGCATTACTGGGTAGCCCGTGACATGATAAGCGATGGGAAAACCTGCCTGGTTTGTCTCATTGGTTAGAGAGAGAGAGAGAGAGAGAGAGAGAGAGAGAGAGAGAGAGAGAGAGAGAGAGAGAGTTCACACATGCACAGTATGGATTTCAACCTGTCTGTAAACACACGCGGTGCGGGTCCACGGGTCTGTATATATTGGCCTCTGTTGTTGGAGGGCAATTAGGTTGTTAGCGGACATGAAGTATGGCCATTAAGCATAGCCAGGCCGAGCTGTGAACGCTTCATGCTTCGTCCCAGTGTGCATATCACGAATAATGATAATGATATTGATGATGATAATAATGATAATTATATTAATAAAGTGGAACTCTTCAATCATAGCTTGCCTCAACGCAGTACACAAAAGAGAGAGA
Organism: Panulirus ornatus; assembly: GCF_036320965.1. Classification (NCBI taxonomy): domain Eukaryota; kingdom Metazoa; phylum Arthropoda; class Malacostraca; order Decapoda; family Palinuridae; genus Panulirus; species Panulirus ornatus. Next base: position 1,623,494 of record NC_092274.1, read on the forward strand.
ATATATATATATATATATATATATATATATATATATATATATATATATATATATATATATATATATATATATATATAGTAGAATCTCAAGATATTATAGGTAATTAAGAGTATACAGAATAACCTCAGCTTTGGGAGTAGAGGAAGACCTCGGAAACCATCGTAAAATATGTTAGAAATTCAGTTACGAAGCAAACACACGTCCTTTACCTCCAGCGAGGAATCACAGTCATTTCCATACAGACGAAAGTAATTCGGAATGTGACTGTACAGACCTGATGTAGTGATGACATGGTGGCGGGTGGGGGCGCAGTTTTGGAACCATAAAATGGACTCTGGTTTATGTAATGGTAGTCATGACGGAGACGAGACCTGTTGGGCAGATAATGAGATGCTTCCCGTCTGTCAGTTTAGCTGGCTGGCCAGATAAGCTGCTGGGACACAGTACTGTACCTCCTGCTGGGAGGATATATATATATATATATATATATATATATATATATATATATATATATATATATATATATATATATATATATATATTTTTCCCTGGGGATAGGGGACAAAGAATACTTCCCACGTATTCCCTGCGTGTCGTAAAAGGCGACTAAAAGGGGAGGGAGCGGGGGGCTGGAAATCCTCCCCTCTCGGTTTTTTTTTTTTTTTTTTTTTTTTTTTTCCAAAAGAAGGAACAGAGAATTGGGCCAGGTGAGGGTATTCCCTCAAAGGCCCAGTCCTCTGTTCTTAACGCTACCTCGCTAATGCGGGAAATGGCGAACAGTTTGAATGAAATGAAATATATATATATATATATATATATATATATATATATATATATATATATATATATATATATCGCGGACGTTTATACTATATTCCTTGTGGCTCAGTTTGCATCTGTTGAGTATACATAGGATTATTGACCAAGTTGAATGGGTAATCCCATACTGAACACATGTATTACCCAAGTAAACCTTGGATTTCTGGTGTATATGGAGTAGCCGAATGTGGTGGGGGTTTTGGGGATTTTCAGGTCATTAATGCCATCCCTTTTAACCAAATTAGGAAAACGTTTTTGACAATATTCTTTTTGATAATGTTCTGTTTGAGTGAGGATACATATGTGTTGCATTATGTATTACCGTACCTTAGTTCTCCCTGTAGAACTGTCTGTCTTGATTTATTAGAATTGCTTACATTTATTGCCTTTATTTCATTGTTTTGAAAGAGCTTTTTTCTTAATTTTGAGTATTTTTATAAAGAGGTCTGCCTTATTTTTGTTTTATACCTTATAAGAAATTTGTTAGAAAAGAATTTTCCTTAATGTACTATTGTGTTAGATGAGCAATAATGCAAATTGTACGCATTGAAGTAGCTACCCGTCAATGAGGTGTACACGTTTTCTGTAACAGCTACACAGAAAACGGTAGCATGAGGTGTACAGGGGGAACTTAGAGGAAATGTGTGCCAGCACTGTATGGGAGGAACTAGAGAAAACCGTTGCTCGAGGGACATAGATGTAAGTTTTACAATAGTAGCCTTTTATAGACTCGGAAAAAAAATTATTGATAACATTCGGAACATATGCATTAAAGTTGAGAAAGTTATTCAGAATGATTACGTGAAATTTCACAAAATTAACTTTTTTTTTTATAGTAGATTATTTCTTAGAAATATGTAGAAAACGAAAAACCTGCCATTTTCAGATAACAATGCATAAATATGATAAGTACATCTTCGTAGCTGATTTTATCGCCGATATGTCTAGATAGGGGACTTAATCCCCCAAATAGGTTAGGTTAGAGACAGACCGTAGCCTTAAAACAGGTATAAGTTAATGACGGTTACCAGAAAACGGGTTTAAGTTCATGATAGTAGTCTTCAAACTGGTATAAGATTATGGCAGTAACCATAAAGTAGGTATGTTAGGGATATTCACCTTAAAGCGGGTTTAAGTTAATGATAGTAACCAATGATAGTAACCTAAGAAGAGATATAAGCTAATTTCAGTACCCTTAAAACAAAAAGTTGTTACTAGCGTAAAACAAGTATAAGTTAATGACAGTAGCCTTGAAACGGGTTTAAGTTGAAGCAGGTTTAAGTTAATGACAGTAGCCTTAAAGTAGGGTTAAGTTTATGATATTTACCTTAAAACTGTTTTAAGCTAGAGACAGTAGCATTTAAACAGTCAGTGACAGTGTTGTTAGAACGGGATGAAGTAATTGTACGTGTTGCAATAGTAACCCATTGATCATACGCATACGTTTTCTGTGACGCTACTAGAGAAAACCCGCTTAAGGTTCAGCGGCAACTTAGAGGAAATAGTCGAACAATGTAGGATGAACTAGAGAAAATTGTCGCTTGTAGAAGTGGTAAGACCAACTTGTATATTGGAACCTTTTACAGACACACACGAAAAAAGTATTGATAATATAGACATATGCATCAATTTTGGCGTTAGAACAGGATTTGTTTTAGAAATTGGATACATTGCAATAGTTACCCATTGTTCATATGTATACGTTTTCTCTATCGCTAATAGAGAAAACGAGCACCTGAGGATGCTGGGGAGACTTAGAAAATATACTCGTTCGAACGTTTTAGGAGGATGTAGAGAAAGTCGTCGTTTGTGGGGTTCGTGAAAGGATGGTATAAATTAGAAACCCCTTAGACTCAATAAAAAATATTCTTAATGTTTTGTACATGTTTTTAAAGGCAGAAATAAGTTAATTAGAATTAACACCGCATTAATTTTATAACTTCGTTAAAGTTAGCCTCAAAGCAGGTTTACATTAGTGCCGAGATTTTAAACAGGTTTAGGTGATATGATTAGATTAAAAAAGATTTAGGTTAGTCATAGTGTGTGTGTGTGTGTGTGTGTGTGTGTGTGTGTGTGTGTGTTGCACTTACATACAGTGGCTTTGAATTTACTATTTCATTTCCGCTGATTGTGGATGTGTTGGTGTGTCCGCAGATCTGTCGCGGGCCAAGCGGAACCTGAGCAACAACTTGCAACGCTTCAAGTTCGAGTGCATCGGCAACAGCCAGACGGACGATGAGATCGTGATCGGCGGCTCGCTCAGGGAGTTCTCCAAGATCATTGACATGGTCGAAGATGAGCGGGAGAGGATGGTGAGTGGTGTGGTGGATGGTGAGTGGTGTGGTGGATGGTGAGGAGTGTGGTGGATGGTGAGGAGTGTGGTGGATGGTGAGGAGTGTGGTGGATGGTGAGGAGTGTGGTGGATGATGAGGAGTGTGGTGGATGATGAGGAGTGTGATGGATGGTGAGGAGTGTGGTGGATGGTGAGGAGTGTGGTGGATGGTGAGGAGTGTGGTGGATGGTGAGGAGTGTGGTGGATGGTGAGGAGTGTGGTTGGTGGTGAGGAGTGTGGTGGATGGTGAGTGTTGTGGTGGATTGTGAGGAGTGTGGTGGATGGTGAGTGTTGTGGTGGATGGTGAGGAGTGTGGTGGATGGTGAGTGTTGTGGTGGATGGTGAGTGTTGTGGTGGATGGTGAGTGGTGTGGTGGATGGTGAGGAGTGTGGTGGATGGTGAGTGTTGTGGTGGATGGTGAGGAGTGTGGTGGATGGTGAATGTGGAAGAGGAGGTACATGTGGACGATGCAGGTGGAGCTGGAGGAGGCTGGTGGAGAGAGAATGTAAATCAGGTCCCTACACCCAGGGTGGTGTGGAGTGGTCGGGTGTGACCCGGAATCTTGGAGGAAAAAAACTCCAAAGAATATTTGACCGAACGAGAAATAGTGGAAATGAGGAAGTGTAATTGTACTCGATAAATGGAATCTTCAATTTTGAATATTCACCGTTTGAACGATATTCTTGTGATGTTTATTAACTTAACCAAGTTTAAATATCCTTGAGCACGACGGAACGACCCTTGACCACGACTAGACGACCCCCACAGCTCTGGTGATCTGGCCTCTGACTCGACCACCAAGAGAGGGTCGTGTCCCATGCCATCACACCCAGTTGGTCGTACATTTCTCCTCAAGGGTCGTACCGCCGTGGTCCAGGGTCGTGCCTGCCTTAACCCTGGACACTTTTGCTCTCGCCCCTGGACAGCTGGAGAGGTCCTTCGAGCAGATCATCCGGCCGCTGGAGAGCTTCCGCAAGGAGGCGATCGGGGGAGCCAAGGACGGCAGGAAGAAGTTCGAAAAGCAGACCCAGAAGTTCTGTCAGTCGCAGGAGCGGTACCTGAACCTCTCCATCAAGAAGGATGGCCAAGTTCTGCAGGAGGTGAGTGCGCGTCCACCCCATTTGTGTGGTCATTGAGGTGGCATGAGTAATTACTATTGACCAAGTTCTGCAGGAGGTGGGTACACATCTCCCCCCACATTTGTGTGGTAATTGAGGTGGCATGAGTAATTACTATTGACCAAGTTCTGCAGGAGGTGAGTACACATCTCCCCCCACATTTGTGTGGTAATTGAGGTGGCATGGGTAATTACTATTGACCAAGTTCTGCAGGAGGTGAGTACACGTCCCCCCTATTTTGTATGGTAATTGAGGTGGTTTGGGTGATTACTTGCTCCAATATTTGGCCATCTTGACTCTCCACGCCTGGTACCTAAGTTCGTCAAGAGGTGAGTACCCTCTCCCATTTTCTTTGATTACCTGATTATCGCCGAGAGGATGAACACTTGGGGTGAGTGCAGGCCTGCTGCCAACAGGAATGGAGCCGAACGTGATATGGAGAATGGAAGAGTAGGCTACAAGAAGAATGGGGATGGGGGTAGGAAAGGAGTACAGTGTGAGGCTTGCTGGTCGCGAGGCGAATGGGGTAGACGTATTCATATGAGGAAGGGGATATGGGGGGGGGGGGGGGGGAGGGTACGAGAGTGAGACATAAAGAATGGGTTAAGTTGTAGGTTTTGCTACCGTAGGAGGCATCATGGGTCATATATAGTCACGATTACCAAATAGCATCCTAGATACGTCTCTTCGCTGTATATCAACTGACTGGTATGTTTCTTTCTTGTATCTTCCCTGATGATGTGACTATTACACGAAAGTGCACTTGGGAGCTTATCGTGTTTCATTTCCCCGTGGACTAATAGGAATATATTTATGTGTGTGTGCGTGTATGTCATTTTTATATACAACTTAAGAGAGCTTGTATGAAAGCTACACACACACACACACACACACACACACACACACACACACACACACACACGTTAGTTGCCATGTTATTGTTCAATACATGACGCCATTCCTGGGAGGGTATCGACCCCCGTGACGCCACAATTCCCAGATTCCCCGGCCAGCAACGCTCTGCTCTGCCGTTCACTCAACAGAGCGGTGATTATTCACTCAACGAAGTTCCTGTTATTTACTCAACGAAGCTCTTGTTATTCGCTCAACGAAGCTCCTCTTATTTGCTCAATGAAGCTCTTGTTATTCGCTCAACGAAGCTCCTCTTATTTGCTCAACAAAGCTCTTGTTATTCACACAACGAAGCTTCACTTATTTGCTCAACGAAGCTCTTGTTATTCAAACAACGAAGTTCCTCTTATTTGCTCAACGAAGCTCTTGTTATTCACACTACGAAGCTCCTCTTATTTGCTCAACGAAGCTCTTGTTATTCACTCAACGAAGTTTCTCTTATTTGCTCAACGAAGCTCTTGTGATTCACTCATTGAAGCACGTAAATCCAAGTAGCTTTATAAGTAGATGGCAATTTGATAAGTAATGCGTTGGAGCAGCGCGTCCGGCAATTGAACAGTGAACTTTAAATTGCCCATTTCATGTTGCTGGGTAGGGAGAGGCACTGGAAAATGATGATATAGAAAACAAAAACAGTTTTTGTAATTGTTTGAAAAAAAGAATTCGGAAAAATTAGCAAACGGACTCTGAGATCTATAAACCGCGTAGTGATGATAGCTATAGAAGTGTATATAGAAGGATTCGATGTACCAACAGCATAGCAGTATGGTTGAATAGTAGTGGGAGTCTGGCATACATGAATAGTGAGCAGTGAAGTGAATGGGTGATAGTAAGGTGAGAAATGTAATGGGTTGGTCGTGATGTGGATGGTGAGGACGAACGGCAAGCGATAGTGAAGGTAACTGTAGTGAAGATAAGTCACACAGACGAATGTAAACACCAGCAGATCGCTGGGTCATTTTCAGTGTCGGCCGTGATAGCAGTGTGGGTGGATGAGGTACACAATGATCAATATATTTCTGAAGTAGGAACCCCTCGAGGCGCTGGTACTTTCAGTCGTGGACTCTTCGAAGCGACGTATTTCTCAAGACTGTTCTTAAAAACGTATCTCCAATTCTGTTGCCGTCAAGTACGCTGATTGGTAGATTATTATGCATTGGGCTGGCGAGGGAGAAGTTCATCGCCTCATTCGAAGGTCCTTTTGTGTTTGTGTCCATTGCTGCGAGTGGAAGCAGACTGAAGCTACCTGAAGGCGCATTTCAGACCATCAGAAGATCTGGTCATGTTTTGAGTACCTGTGTTTGATTCTCTCTTAACCTTCTCGTA